>NW_017308115.1:29591-111110 GCF_000935625.1 Nanorana parkeri | reverse complement strand
CCTCTCTGGCTCCCTCTCCCCGCCAGCCGCCTCTCTCCAGAGATGGAGATCCCCTCTTCAGGATGGAAAATGAATGTAAACACTGAGACGGGAGAGCTGCACTCACAGCTGTCACAGGAGGCAGCAGAGAGAGAGTAAATCCGGCCCTGCAAACATACATTTGTTTTGAATGTTTTTAATTATTTGCTCCACAGTGGTCATTGAGGGCTTTTTTTACTGCTCATTTACTATATGTTAGGATTATGTACACAGTTGAATGTCCATAGTGTGTCCATAGTGTGTCCAAAGGTGTGTCCAAAGTAGGGATGCCCCAATACCAGGTTTTCAAGCTTTACATAAATGTTGCACCCAGCATTGGGGACGCAGTAATGGGAAGTATCTGCAGCAAAACATTTTTTCTTCAGTCAAATGGGGAAAAATTAGAACCATGGTCAGTATATTATTACAATCTGTGTCTTGCTGTCTCAGTGACAGCCGCTCCCCTCCTTTATTGTTCTGCTGTCACAGGGACAGGAAGTAAGGTGAAATTACCTCAGCAGGGGTCATGGACACAAATAGAAATTGACAGATATATTTATTCCTCCTATGTCTATCAAAACCAAAAAAGTCTTGGCTGGCATTGGACTTTAATAACAGAACATTTTATGTAACAAAAATGAAAATTTAGCTCATTGAACTTTGATTGTTCTCTTCTTAATCCCTGCTCTGTCACCCATTGTACTTTTGTTACATTATAAACTATTCAGTCTTGATATGTTTGCTATCAAGCGCTATGTACCAACACATTCTTACAAAGGGCTACAGTTACACTCAGCAACCAATCAAAACTGCGCTAACAGCATGAGTCTGATTGGTAACTGTGAAAAAATCACTTCTTATTATTGGCACTTTGTTACAGCATTCCCATAGTGTAAGTCTTGGTAGTACTTTACCATGGGAATAAAGCAAACTGATTTAACATGGTCTTCAACCCAGTTTTAGCCAATCATTAAGTACAAGGTAGCTGTGTAGTGTCCTTTATTAATCGCTTATATGCCAAGTACTACTGTGGTAGTGATTAATATTTGAAGATCTCTCATTTTGCTCTACAGGCCCTGGCTCTGAGCCAGGACTGGCCGGCAACCAGTTTGGCTCAGCCTGATCCTTTGGACACATCCGCTCAAGCAATCATTATTTTTTGGCAGCAACGTTTTTTCAATTATCTCTTGAACCTGTGCTTGCTCAGATAGTCAATGAACAGTAATAGGCCCTACAAAAACAATTTCTGTTTAGTGCTTGACTTAATCATCTTCTACTACTTCATTATTTGTCTCATTCATAAAGTTTTGTGAAGGTAAGAACCTTTCCAAAGTAGCATATTAGCTGATTTCTTCTGTTGTATCCTGGCGGCTTTCCTTTTTCATGTGGTTTTCTTACACTCCAGTGGCGATCAAACAATATTTTTTTTGTATTTCATTTTTGCTCATGGACCTGCAGTGAATGCCATCTATTTTGTAAACAGCCAAAAACAAAAGTACAAACAGTAAAATAATAAACAAAGTTTGAAATAAGGGGGGGGCGGGAGGGGGTGCACTGATTTTATGGCAAGACAGGAGGCTTCATATTTTGCATAATTCTCTTTATTGATTCCTCATAGCAGCAAAGAAACATAACAGAAACAGAAATAACCAATAGCAGCACACAGCATATTATATAGTCCGCCCACACTAAGATCCCTCCTCTTTCTTTGCTGCTAGCCTCATGGCCGGTCAGTACTCGTACATCTCGCTCCTGTATTGCTGTTTTTTTCCTGTTGTAACTGGCTCTAATAGCCACCATACTACTGTGCTTTCTTGCACTGTTACTCTCCCCCCCTCACCCGGGCCTTCTCAATCCTAGTCCTACCTCTCCCTACAGCCTTCTGCTGACTCTTTTTCCCTGTCTGGCGCCGCCGTTCGGGCATTAGCTTTCTGCTGGCCATGCTGGCCATTTTGTTGTAGCAGTCGTTAGCCCCACACCTTTCAGACGAATTTGTATTAGCCCCGCCCCGTCACAATTTTCTTGTGGATTTTCTTCCTTTCTCAGTGCAGTGTCCATTTTCTTGGAGCCAAGTTATTTCCTACACAGCCTTCCAAATTCTTTCTGCATCCTTGGATCTGGGTGAGCCCCACTGTTGTTCTCTGTGCCTGTGCCTTCTCTGTTTGTGGGTGATCCCCACCTCTGCCTCCTCTATTTATTACTAATTGTACCTGTGCCTTGTATGTGCTGGATGAGCCCCAGCTTTCATTATTGTGCCTTCTAATTAGTGGATGAGCCCCACTTCTGTTGCACTGTCATCCCACCAGTATGCTATTAAGGTGCTGTATATATTTATAAAAATATGTATTCAGGCGGCCATTAGAGAGGCTTTGGCTATGGCCTTTCCTCCTACAATTACCTACGAACCCCCTAAGGCCCGTACCGTCCATTCTCATGCGGAGTCAGATTACACTTTTATTTCCCAATTATCTGGGGACTCTCGCAGAGTGGGTAAGCGCCCTGGAAAGGGTCCAGTAAATCGGCAAACAAAGGCAAGGGCCTTACTAAACGAGCTACACGCTCCTAAGTCCCTGCTTCGGCGGGACGGTTATCTCATGCTTCCCCCTCGGGGGAAGACCATCATCACTCCTCTCAGGAGGCCTTGGAAACAGAATTGCATTGGGTAGTGACGCGGGTGAGCCTCGCAGTGTTACACTTGCCCTGACCCAGCAGTGTTCGGACCTGGTGGATGCAGATTCGGTGCTTGACCCTACTGGGGAAGCACTTTTTGATCCCAGATTCATTCACCATCCCAGATCATTGGAGTGAACCCTTCCGGACCATATTGCCAGATACCTACAGGTCTGGCTACGTAAGCCCTTAGACAAAGGGGTCCGCAACCGCCTTCAGGCAATGCCCTCAACCCTCCATCCTGGGTAAAGTCTCAGCCACACCTGAATTTGACCAGCTTATGGTCACCTATATGAATAGGAAGGGTCTTGACCCCAGACTGGGTTTGGAGACAGGGCTTAAAAAGTACATAGCATAAACTGCTTGATGTATCTGGACCCATGACACAGATCTTTGTCCTTGCGGACGAGGCTTTGACACAAGGCACTTCTCTGGATCCTCGTTTTAAACCTGTATTGGATCCAACGCTCTATCTGCCTGCTGGGCAAAGCAAACACGGCACTATCTGCCGATCACCGCAGGGCTACACTGCTACGCATGTTGCCTACCTGTCGAATATGGCGGAAAAAGAGTTGGGCGCTAAAGCAGATGGCAAACTCTTTAGTGAGCCCTTCATTGCGGAGCTCAGGAAACATGCTGGCTCTTATGCCTCCACCCAGCGTGCACCCTTTCCTTCCGCCAGCAGATACTCTCGTGGCCGAGACTACCATACCCGCAACAGAGGAAGATCGGCTGATGGTGTGTCCTTCTCACTTACCTTTTTCCCTTACAGGTCCTCCTGTAGATAGCTGGCTCGTCCCCCTTTTTCCCTCTGCTGGCGCCTCATCACCTCCAACAGCCGGGTCCGTCAGACAGTAAAGGGTTTTTCCATGATCTGAATTGTGTCCCCCAAGACAGGTTCTACACCCCAAACCCCTGTTCTGTAGTCTAGCGACTCAGCAACTTATTCATACAGAATTGCTCGAGCTGTGGGCACAAAGGGGCAATTCAACTGGTCCCAGACTCGCCCAGTTTCATCAACAACATCTTTCTTGTACGTATAAAACCTGGGGAATTTTGCCTGGTTATAAACCTCCGGGCTTTGAACGACCACGTCGTTTATCGTCTTTTCGAGATGGCAGGCATCCATCTTCGCAGGGACCTGCTCTTGGACCAGGACAGGTCCCTTAACACCCTAACTCAGGCGCTTCCTCCATTTTTGTTGGCTCTTCCGTCTTTGGCAGTTCACCTGCCTTCCCTTCTGTCTGAGCTCCGCCCCTTGGTGCTTCAGTAGTTTGGCACGATCACCTTTTTCCGCTCCCACAGCATCCGCTCTATCGTCTATCTGGACAATATACTTCTTTTCTATGTCAACCCGGATGGTCTGCAAACTCAAACCTCTTGGGTGATTCGCTGGTTGTAGGTTTTGGGTTTCATCATGAATTTCCCGAGATCGTCTGTCATACTCTGTCTCCTCCTTACTCCGCCTTCCCGCTGCCACAATACCAACATCGAGAAGGATCTCCGGAAGGCGCTTCATCTGACTCATGTCTCCCTGCGCTCTCTGGCCAGGATCGTGGGTCTTCTCTCCTCTTCCATTCAGGCCATTTTTTCCAGGGCCGCTTCATTACCGAGCCATGCAGCTCTTGTAGGCGAAGTATCTCCGGATTAATCTCTCCTACGATCAGCTGGTTCCTATGACAGGACGGCGATTTTTGACACTTAGCCGGATTTTGTACTGGTATCGGATGCCAGCCTGTGGGGCTTGGGTGCATCTTGCACGGATTTGGCGACAGGCGGGGGCCGGACACCGGAGGAATGCTTCTTGCTTGGACCTTCTAGCTGGCTCTTTCGCTGCTTGGACCTTCTAGCTGGCTCTTTCGCTGCTTTGAGTTTTTTTCCAAGGGCCTATTGAACTGTTCTATTCTTCTGCGTATGGAAGACGTCCACTACATCAATCGTTTGGGGGTGTGCCCGTTCAGAGAATTTGTCCACTCTCACGAAGGACCTTCCACTTTTGCTTCAACAGACACTTTTTCCTCTCTGCCGAATGCCTTACAGGTCTGGGCAATTTCATGGCAGACTGGTTCTCCCATTTTTGGGGGGATGCCAGCGATTGGATGTTGTGCAGGGAGGTGTTTTCTCTCCTTCTTGCAACCCGTGGCCCCTGCACACTGGGCCTGTTTGCCTCGCGCTGGAATCACCAGCTACCTTGTTTCTTCAGTTTGCTCCCCGATCTTTCTCCCTGGCGTCGGATGCCTTCACTCAACGGTGGCTGCAGATCGGGGGCTTTGTCTTCCCTCCCTTTTTCGATGATTTCCCTGCCTACAGCAGGTGAGCCTTCTCCTTGTCACACCGCTCTAGTAGGCTCAACCTTGGTTCCCTGCCCTGCTGGAGTTGTTGTGCGTGGACCCTCTCCTCCTTCCCTGGAGCCCCCTTCTCTTGCAGGATTCAGTAGGGAATCCCTTCCCGCTGGTGCTTCAGATTCCTTTTCCCCTCATGGCCTGGAAGATTTCCGGGGTTCCTGGTATCTGTCGGGCTTACCATTTACAGCTCGCTCCTTGCTCCAAGAGTCTTGGGCTCCGGGCACTCGATGTGGCTACCGTGCCGCCTGGAACAGATGTGAAGGTTGGTGTCTGGCTAGGCAACTCGATCCCTTTACGGCTTCTGTGACTGATGTGATCAATTTCTTGTCTGCACTGTTGCAGAGGGGAAACTCCTACCATACTGTCTATGTCTTCCGCTCTGCTATTTCGGCAGGCCACGTCTTCGGGGCTGGCCTGCCAATTGGCCGGGACCCTCTACTCTGTCAACTCCTTCGAGGCATTTGCCTCTCTCGTCCTTTGGCTCCTCGCTATTCCCATCTTTGGGATGTCTTGATGGTCTTGACCTTCCTGCGTGCCTGGTCAGACAATGACTCTTTGGGGGTGATTTACTAACCTAAACACACACACGCACTAGGTGCGTGTGATTTTTACACAGCAAAACTTATTTATCAACCAAAAAGTCTCTAAAAGCATATTTCCACTAATGCCATATATGGAAAAATCATGCACATGATGCATATATAATGCTGCTTCACAGTTTAGACAAAAATGGTTAGCTCATACATTTACATTCCTGCATTCATCAACGCAAGCAACACAACGTAGAGCTAATTTACACAACATCACCTTGCAATTCATGCAGGGCTTTGCACAACACACCTGCTGGGTGTGTACACAATACAAAGGTGTCTAGATTCCACCAATAGATCATGCTGGGAGGGAACACGCTACAGAGGTGTATACTTGTTCATGGCGTGTTTATAAGGTTAGTAAATCAACCCCTTTGTCTTTTAAACAATTGTCGACCAAGTTGACCACCTTGCTTTGTCTGGTATCCTTTCATCACATGTCTGATGTCAGGGCTTTTGATCATGATGCTCTGTCCTTCACGCTGGATGGGGTCTCCTTCTCTCTATCTCGCCGAACTAAGACCTTGTCTTCTTCTGTTCCTATCCCCGCTTTCCTGCGGAACCGTCCTTTTGCGTCTTCCGTTGTCTTCAAACTTATCTGCACAGGATGGCTGCTTTGCGTCACCCTGACAAGCATCACCTGCTTATTTCTTTTGTTCGACCTTTCCTTCCTGTGTCAGCATCTACTCTGGCTCGGTGGGTGCGTTGGCTGCTCTCTATCGCCAATTTTAACACTTATTTTGGCACTCATTCGATCCGGAGTGCAGCAGCCTCTCGAGCTCATTCCTTTGGTAGTTCTCTCCCTGCCATCATGCGGTCAGCTGATTGGTCAAGGGAATCTACCTTTCCGACTTTCTACCTCAGACTGATTGCACACCCCCGCGACTTCTTTCTTTCAGCGTTAAAACTGCAAAATATGAAGCCTCCTGTCTTGCCATAAAATTGTTGATTATTCTAGCTTTAGTGACCGAATAATCAGGATTTTATTAAAGACAGGAGGCGAATATTTTTCCCACCCTTGTCTGTTACTGCTTTTCCCTGCCCTGGGTACGTATATGTATATATTGACATGTGTTTTATTTTATTTACTATTTGCACTTATCTTCTGTACTGTTATGTCCCAGTTTGGTTTGCTGTTACGTTTTCGCTGTTTCTCTTGTTTCAGTTTACCTATTCGCTGTGCTCCATGACATTCCTGGTGTTCCGGATGGTTATTCCCCAGTTCGGTTTTGCCTTGGTTCCAGTTTGACTTGTTTATTTTCAACCTGTTTAATGGGGACTGTTTCAAGACTGTTTCAAAGAAAGAGGAGGGATCTTAGTGTGGGCGGACTTTATAATATGCTGTGTGCTGCTATTGGTAATTTTGTTTCTGTTATGTTTCTTTGCTGCTATGAGGAATCAGTAAAGAGAGTTATGAAAAATATTCGCCTCCTGTCTTTAAAAAAATCCCGATTATTCAGTCACTAAACCTAGAATTATAATGTAACGAAATGTACAGCGCTAAATGCCCTTCAGGAAGATCAATAACGATAAGGATCAGAGTGATGTCACCTCCGTGTCAAGCAATCATGAAAAAATGTGTGTATGTAATAAATAATTGTGTAACAAGTTATAAATTGTGTCAACAGTTGTCATAAAAACGTGTCATAAATTATCTTATTATATAAATAAATATTTTGGAGGCTTTTAGCCTGAGTTCAGCAGCTTTTCTCCCTACCCTGTGATCTTAGAATTTTTTATGGAATTTTAACCTTAAGGTCATATTAATATTAATCTTAATTTTAAATTGTGACCCTATCTACTCACTTTTATTAATTCCATTAGCGCAAGTTATTTTAGATTACACTAAAGCTACAATAATCAACAATTTACTAGCATTTTATTTGCTTCAGTCCTATTTTTAGAATAAATATTAAATCATATAATTTTTGTCCTAATAGTCAGCCTCCTCTTCCCCAGTTGGCATAACCAGCAAAGCTTAATTTTACCAAGTGATTGTGTTATATTACCTTGACGTAATATTATTTATCAAATTCTTCCTAAAGTGAAACTCCAGCCATGTAATAAAAAACTATACTGCTTGTTTCCACTCCGCTCTTTCACGGTCTGTAGCAGTTTAAAAAAAATAAATGGAGACATTTTTTAATCATAGAAATGTGACAGATTCACCATAATGTCCCTTGTTATGTCATAAATATGTCATGTTCAGGGCTGTCCTTATAGTGAGGCAGCCTGTTGCCCCCTTTCCAGCCTTTCCAACCAGAGCATCCCAGGTTGCTGGGTGGGGAGATGTGTAAGGGCCATACACATCTCCCCTCCCAGCTCTATGTAACTGGAGAAACTCTGGCTGGCATCCTGCCCAGCTCCTGGCAACCAGTGATGTCACAGGTTGCCAGGAGCTGAGAGGGACACTCTGGCCAGCGTCCCACTGAGCCCCTTTCAATCAGTGATGTCAATGAGATGATGATGCAGAGGAACCCTCCCTTCCCTGGTAGCATGCCCAACCAGCACACACCTCCACCCGCCCCAGGCAGGGAAAAGGCTAGGGAAACTTCTGGTCATGTTGCTTTGCTCCTGTTACTTTGTCGCAATGTGCAAAAATGTGGCAGATTTGCAAATTTGTCCCAATTTGCCTAAAAATAGCTCACAGAAAAGCATCTAAGAAGTTGTTTTCAGATAACTGCCTGTTTAAAAAGTGGCCCACATCACTTCTTATCTCTGTGTTAAGTCTCATTATAGTATATAACACTTGCAATAAATGTGTGAATAGTCACATAAATTTGCAAACCAGTAAATGGAGTGGAGTCACAAAAGGTAGAATAGAAACTGCAAATACACAGATACACATGGTGAGACAGTGCAGCCCAGGGAAAGGCCTGCAGGTGGTCCAGTATAGAGGCCCAGTGTTGGGACCTACAGCTGTCCTGCCAGTGAAGGGAGGAAGATTTTCCTAGGAAGAAGCACTAAGGAGGAACCTCATCACCTGGAGCTGCTGGAGAAACTGGAATTCAGCTTGGACCTTGCAGGAAGTCTGATGTCTTGCCCAGGGAGTTGTGTGCTATGTCTGATAACCAGCTGAAGTTATGTTGTACACATTTTTACTGCAATCTATTTAAAGGCGATCTGTACTGTGAAGCTGGGAAATCGTTGGTGAGTCTGAAGTCTGTACTGTCCTAGGTGTCTTTAGCTCTACCCTCTCTCCCATGTAAGCTGTCAGAGGAAGAAAGTCTTTGAAAACCCTTAAGGCCGATTCACCATATACATTGAGGCTGTGTTGGCTGTTGTTTCCAGTGCAGCCCCATGGACAGGCTTGGTTCACACTACCGTGTAGCAATGAGAATGGGGTGGTGTGCGCAGAAAAAAGTATGGCATGCTGTACTTTTTTTCAGCACAGAGGGATACAGCATGAATCAATCGACTCCCACCCTGATGTTTAAAGGCTCTTTGCAATGTGAAGCTAGGAAATGGTTGGTGAGTCTGCAGTCTGTACTGTCCTAGGTGTCTGTAGCCCTTTACCCATCTCTCCCATGTGAGCTGTCAGAGGAATAAAGTATTTGAAGACCCTTAAGACTAAATTCACCATATACATTGGGGCTATGCTGGATTTTGTTTCCAGTGCAGCCCCAAGGCAAGACAAGGCAATTTGCCTTGTCATGGACAGACTTGGTTCACACTACCATGTAGCAATGGGAATGTGGTGTTGTGCCCTAAAAGAAGTACGGAATGCGAATAAAATGTCACTTGTGACATTTCAATAAAGTTCTACCAAAAAAGTACACAGAGCGATGTGATGTGGTGCGATGTGCGTTTAATGCATCGGCTGGTGTGAATTTGCTCTTAAAGTGACTGGCACCCTATTCTACCATTCACATGCCACAACCTTGCTAAGGACTCATCGCTGGGATAAAATGTCAGCCCATCCTCCCTCAAGGTCCCTCCCATGCTTCTGGTGGTTGGGGGGGTGGGGGGGGGGCGATGGGGGATGCTATGATACATTTTATAATTATACTAAAATTATATTTCTGCTACAAAGTTATTTACAGAAAAAGGTATTTTACAGTTTTTGTATTTTTTGCAATACAACACTGTGAAAACTAATAAAACTAATGAAGGGAAGTATGTTAAAAAAAGTTTACATCTGAAAATAACAAAAAAATAAAACTTAGAACAAATAGCTAAGGGGAGAAGGGGATACATAAAGAGGTTTAAATAGGAACAACATTTATTTTGAATAAAATAACATATACAGGTTTTGTTTAACTGACTAATTGTAATTGTGATTTTTTTTATTATATACAGTATTTACAAATGAAGACTACAAACAGTGTTTCAGGCTTCCAACCTGGCTGTCAAACTGGCAGCCAAATCTCACGGATTACAGCAGGAGTGGAATCAAAGGGGAAGACCGGTTTGTTATGCAGATCAAATCAGATGCTTGGCATAGCAATTGAAGAAACACATTTATAAAAACTGGATGGTAGGAAACCCTGGCTAGCATGCAAGGTTAAAACAAACACTGATCTATGAATGAAACATGAATAAACACGTTTATACTGGGGCTTGAAGCAACCTTGTCATGCATATAAAAAGCCCTGGAAATGTTTAGCCTGCAAAAAAAAAGAATGTGCATTCTTACCTTTTCTGCTGCCTGCACTGCTGAATGCTGCTCCATTCCTGAGGAATAGTCCTCTAAAGTTTAATGGAAAAAATGACACTTCTGGGAGTGTTAATCTCCTGGGTCCCCTGCAGTGCTTACTGGTTCCTCCAACATATTTCATGGCACAGTAGTGATACAGAGATCAGCAAGAGAAACCAGAGAGAATCTGGAAATGTAAACTCCTGGAAGTGCAAGTTTGCCAGCAGACTTCAGGAGACCGTTCCTCTGGAACGGGGCAGCATTCAGCAGGGTGAGTGACAGGTAAGATAACAATGTGTGGGATATGTGTCTCTGGTTTTTTTTACATACCTAAAATGGTTCAGTTAAACAGGACAGGCCCATGAGTGGGGCTACATTTACATAGCTAACAATATTTCAGCAGTTTTTAGACCATATGCAGATTACCCAACTTCTCAGGCCACTTGAACTTGTTTTATTAGAGATCTCAACATGCCTCACACCTGTGGAGCCCTTTGGGGAAATGCAGCCCAGTGACCCTAGCATGTGCCACCTGGGATGCCACCTACCACCAGAAAGAACATGAAAGTGGAAAGTGCCACCAGGGAGATGTGTGGAACTCCGAATTAGGTAAGGTACGCTTTGGATAGATAGATAGAAAGGGTTAAAACATCTGCCAAGATTCAATTACTGTGCATCTTTTTTGGGGAGAATTATACTCTATTCCTATCTGTGTGATTAGTATGTAGCACAAAATTACTTTTTATTGATGTGGGGCCTGTTTTAGTTAAATCGAGTTTTCTGCCATGAAGACCACATGATGAATTTGGACTGATGCCCTATAGTTTTTTTTAAACTTTGTAACTGATAAATACTGCAGGTCATACTGACTGGTATTAGTATGGGTGAAACATTTATGATCGCTGTCCTATAGACATGAAGATACTAACCTGTATGCTGGATTGGTAACTTTGGGAGGAGAGTGGGTACAATCATTTTTTTAAGTATTATACAGATAACTAATAGCTTCTGCACTTAGTACATTAAACTTAAAAAAATATTTCAAGCGGAAATTTTGTTATTGGACTTTCTCATACTTTTTGTAGTGTTACAGTGGTGTCATCTTATCGTTATCAGCAGGATATTAGTGTCTTGTGCTGTCTGTGTTTGATACATATAAACCCTTATCACAATAAAATTGCAACATATTGCTGTTAAGCTAGAATAGAGTATTGATATATGAATCTGGTACTTAGGAAATAAAAAAGGAAGTTAGGTAGCTTATCAGGAGATCTTTAGCCACACAAAGACATAATTGCATACGTCACCCTTTTTTGTTGTAATGTGTGTTTTTCTTATCCTATGCATTTTATACTCTTCTGTAATTTCTGTGAATGTAGGTATGCAATTTTACAAAAACTGTTTATTATCATTTCAGTGGATGTATCACTTCTATATGGGACTTGCCTTCTATTATTTATTCATACTTTATTGTTATGCATGATGAAGATATTAATATAACAGCTTCAAGTTCATTTGAGTCCTTTCAGCAGTATTAATGAGAACCGCACTAGACATGCAGCTAAACCAAATGATAAGTTTCGAGTGCTCTCATACAGTACATTAATTATTGATTTGGGTGTTCTTTTTTCATTTTTAGCAAGGCCTACTCTTTAGTGGGTATTATAAGTGCTCAGTACGAAGTTACGTTTAAGTATTGCTATAAATGTAGAGTATAAGCACTCATGGATACAGAATATGAAACTGCAGTGCTGGCTTCTCGTGTTTTCACTTTATTGCTGAGCCCTGCATACTTATTAAATGGCTTATCACCGTATTGATGTTAGACAAATGTCAAGAGGATGGCAAAAGCCAAAAACTCTGAAATCAATAAGAAAGTTTGTTATTTTCTATAAATTAATGTAGGAAAAAAAGGAATAGGAAAGTCAAAAAGGTCCTAAATTGCAAATGCATTTTTTCAAGTGTAGCTACTAAGCAGGAGTGTCTATTTAAACCTAGATGTCTGCAGACTGTAATGACCATCTTTCTTGAATGCCCCTGCCAATAGTTATGACGACCCATCTCCGGGCCAGGTCGCCTCGGTCAGGCTGGCTGCTGTGACGGCCGCGCCGCTTTCCACTGTGGAACGCGGAAGCCGCTCGACTTCCTGATTGTGAGGCGAGCGGCTTGTGTTCCACGCTGGAACGCGGAAGTTGCTCGTTGCGGCCGGCGGTTCCTCCCACATCCTTGGGCTATTTAAAGCCCCAGCTGAGGCAGCATGGCATTCTACAATTGCAGTCAGAACGCCTGCTGCCTCCTGAACCAAGACAAGCATGGAACCCTCACCACTTGCCGGACCACTCAGCACCCGGACTCTCACACTGTAGCTGCGCTGCAACGCTCTCTAACCACAAGTATCGCTCCAGTTGGAGCCTTAATACAGACTGTCAGTTCTCCCATATGCCTGATCCCATGCTGGACTATACATATTGATGCATACTATTGGGAATACTTAATTGCTTATCAATACAAGGGTACTTAGCTACAGCAAGTATATTCTATCGCACCTTGACTTTGCTAATTACATTTACTGAATGCTATAAGTTAATAGCCTTATTTCGATTTCATTTGTTCACTGGCTGTGATGCAAGAGTCTCAAACTCCCCCTTAAGACTGGGAGTGACGCCTGAGACTCACGCCTGAGAAGCCTAATTTTCCACACCTCCTGCATAACCCCTCCGCAGTTGCGCTCCACACCGCACACCCACCGCAGGCTTGACAATAGTGTGATATAATGCAGTAATTATATACTTATGCCTCCCTGGCCAACCACTAGGAGGTTTATTGCCAGTGGTGGATGCTGGGAGATGGTATAAATATTCAGGAGTGAGAAGTCAGTCTTCCCCTAGTTCTCTTGCGGGGAAGCAAAGAATGCAGTTGTACATCTGATCTTCCTAAGCCTGCTGACTGAACTGAGGAGGATGACCCGGTGATTGGACCAAGGCCTGGGTTTGAAGCCTAGCATGTTGAGCCAGGGGATTGAAATACCATGGATGAACTTCATCCTAATTGAGGTACCTGAGAAGCTGGGCAGAAGCTTGGTCTTTGTCTGAAGGGTAGTGATTTCTTCCCAGACACTACCCAGTCAGTAGCTGGACCACCCAGTATCTTACAGCCAGGAGCTGGTTTCACATAATGATAGGTCAGCTTAAAGATTCTGTATTTGTGAAGGTTGGCTCTCTTTTGGAGTTAACCAAATCCATGGGTGTTCTGTGCCATAACCTTCTCACCGAGGAGTGTTCAGGTAGAGTCAGTAAGCTCTTTGTTTGTATTATAAGGCACTGGTGTCCATCTGTTCACATGGCTCCACTATTGCCAAGAAGCAGACCCTGAGGGGAAATCCTAGACAGCCCTGCAATTTCTCATATGCCCGGAGGTTGCTACACATGTGTTGGTGGCAACTAATTATTTTTACACATGCAATCTACAGTATATTTTATTCATAATCTACAGCAGGGCTTGCAGAGACCGTGCAAAGTGCAGTGAGTGTGTGTTAAATGCAGTAACCAATAGCAACCTATCATAACCTATATTTTGGAGGACATTTAAAAAGAAGTGATATGAGTATACCGGATGCACATTTATAAAGTATAGTAGATGGCCATGCACAATATAAGTAAATAAATGTAATGCAAAAAAAAGAGAATAACCTGGTCATGTGACCTGGCTCTCCTCTAAACACAGAGCTCACTCTGTGTTGAGAAGAATCAAATGTATGTAGCCATTGAGGCTACAAACCGCAGACTGCATTTTATGAATGGGCAATAAAATGCATTATAACGGAAAGCAGAAAGTGATATCAACTAGACATGTAAGCTGTGGAAAAATTTGGTTTGAATATTTCGTTATTTCGGAATTGGGGATCCGGATCCAAAACTCAATTCGGGTCGGGTTTCGTATTTGGACAAAATTGGAATTTTTGTTAGTTTTGGATGAGTTTATGAATATTAGTTGTGAGTAAAACAGAAAACCATATACAGATATTAATACTAAAGCTGAATCTCCCAGACCCGAATGGCATTCGGGATCCAAATTTCTGGATGGCATTCGGGAGCTCCCAAATCGCATTCGGGGCTGGGAGCCTCAGCTTTAGTAATATATGTATATGGCTCCCAGACCCGTATGGCATTGGGGTTCCAAAATTCAAAATTGCATTCGGATCTAGGAGCCTCAGCTTTAGAATTGTATGTATGAATGTATATACTGTATATGGATCCCATGTTGCTGGAACGAAAATTAGTGTTCAGACCCATTCAGATGCGTTAAACTGAAAAACACATCTGATTGGCCAGAAAAGGCACATGTCCGATTCAGTTTAGTTTTTGAATTAAATTTGAACAGGATCCGAAATTTGGAAACCAAAATTCTGATTGCATTGGGATTCAGAAATTCAGATGTGTCCGAATGCCCAAATTTCTGAAAATTCATCCGAATTTGGATCGGGAACGAAACAAATCGCATATGTCTAATATCAACCCTCATCGTCTTATCTGGCAACAGTATACTAGGATCTGATTGGCTTCTTTAGATAACAGTATTTTCCATAATGTTGTTAAACGTTGACTGGCTTTCTAGAATAAACCTGTTAACGTATGAATGTGCTTATGTGTAAACATGCATCTTTACCTTTGGAGCTTTAGACTGTGGAACCTGGTTTACGGTCCCAAAAAAATGGTACTAAAATTGGTTGTTTACTAGTTGAATATAGGTAGAATGTCCACCTAGCTCCGAAACCAGTAAAGAATATTCTTTAAGATCACCCATATATTCACATCCACACTAATTCCTGAAAATAGTTGATTGCACAATAATAGCACCAATTTCAAGCAATCATTTGGAGAAATAGCTATTTTAATAACCAAGTACTTTAAGTAGCTTGAAATTTTAATGAAAATGCTCTAAATCGTCTTCTGATGGCTAATTAATGGAAAACACATTTCATGTTTTGAATCAGTACATTTTATCATTATATGCATATCATATCTCTGATAACAAAATTAAAATTAAAATTAGAGAATTCATGGACCTGATTGTTTTACAGTTTAGGCATTAAAATGTCAAACCAACCTGACTGGAAGAGCATGCTGGGCCTTGAAGTTTTTCAACCGACAATGTGCTTGCCTGTTACTCATGTCTATTTCATGCATTTACTATTGTATCTATATATTTGTAATATTTTAAAAACCTTGAGGATAACCTAATAAAACAGTGATATTGCAACTCTAAAAGTGCCCATACACTGTACGATTCTCGTACGAGAATCGCGGGAAATCCCGTGATCGTACGATAATCGTACAGTGTATGGAAGGCGTGCAACCTTTTCTACTGTACGGTTGCACGTCCTCCGTCGAACAAGCAGGCTTGAAAACTCGCAGAGAATCGTACGATTCTCGGTGGGTTAGTGGCCTGCTTGTTCGACAACTGCCGAACGGGCCGGTGTGCGCACGCGCACACTGCACGTTCGGCAGTGATCGGAAGCCCGCCCCTCACTGCAGTCATCGGAAGCCCGCCCCTAAGCGAGGCGGGCTTTCGATGATCGCAAGTACGACCTGCCCGTCCAAGATGGGCAGATCGTACGAGCTTTCAATAAGCTTACGACCATTGCAAGACAACAGTTGTATGGCCACCTTAAGACCTATAGAACACCTACAACACATTTCCACCTCGATACATATTGATAAATGCAGAAATTAGGGGCAACAGCATGCTAAAACCATACTGGTGCAAAACATGTTGCAAATGATCCATGTATAGTAAGCACTTAAAGCATTATTAAACCTTCCTTTTTTATGTTTGCTTTAAGGATGCCCACCTTTACCTGAGGCTGTTGTTGTTTTTCTCTAAAATCTTTAAATTCCTCGTTTTCAAGTGGGTCCCCGCAGTGACTAATGGAGGCACCCGTGTACGCTCATGCCCACAGTGGCTGTGTGCGTCCATAGAGACACACAGCCCAGTGGCAGGCCATGCCCCTTCTCTCTTTGATTGATGGCAGAAGGAGCCTATGGCTCCTCTGCCATCAGGATCCTCCCCCTGCAACCAGGAAGTACGGGAAACGGAGGATCACTTTGGGACTGGCGGCGTGGACGAGCGTCTCTAACAGGTAAGTGTGGAGGGGACTGGGGGAGAAAAAGGTTCTGGTCCAGACCTTAATAGTACTTTAAAGTGTGACTGTGCCAGGCTATTGATAGTTAAATATTTATATATTCCTAAAAAATCCTCACTGACCTCTGTAGCTGTGTCCACTGTGAAGCAATTCTTCCTCAAAGGTCACAGCAGAAGCACTTCAGTTATATTTAAATAGTCAAATTGAAAAAAAGACACATCCATCAATTTCAACCAATAGAAATAATACAATAACCCTCATCCACAGAACCCTAAACTCATCCACAGTAGTAGCAGTGAGTAGTAGCATCCTTCAATGTCTGGTTATCCTATTGTGTTGAGCTTCATTATACAGTATGTAAAGTGTGTGGAGTCTGGAACTTGCCTGAGCTGGCCATTTTTGGAAATAGTGTGCATTTCTTGCAACACATCCAATGTAATTGTAAATAATTTTTTCTTCTGAGGAATTTGGAAAGGCACATAGAGGCGCATTTAAGTTTTACATTTGCATTATTGAATATTGTCTTTTCTGTTTGTCATTTCATGGGTGTTCTGTTTGAAATGCCAATATATGCAATGTCATACTTCCTTAGACCCAGTCTGTGCACTTACTGATTTGGCACAATCCACAGGCAGCTTAACTCCCCAATAAGACACAGAAAGTGAATCAAAAATAGTTTTACTTCAAATAAGTGCAGTACAAAGGATGCTTTTACAGTTTTTTGAAAGGAAAGCGGACAATGGCTTTCCTAAGCCCTGTTTCTGCTTGGAAAATTAAAAGAAGCTGGGCAGTGGTAGGCAGGAAGAAACTGAGCAGTGATAGACAGGGAATGTCTATCTAGGGCAGTGGTTCTCAACCTTTCTAGGGCCGGGATCCCTTGGTAACATTTGCCAAGTTGTGGTGACCCCCAACGGTAAAATTTAGGGATGACGCGGCTGCTGCAGCGACATCTGGCGCTGTTGCGGGAGAACTGACACTGCTGCGCTAGGAGAGGGCAGAAATCACATAGCGACCCACAGATTGAGAACCACCGGCGTACGCCGTCAAAAAAAAAAAAAACACCATAGGAATGCATAGCTAGATTCCTATTGACTATTTCACTTTGCAATAGCCAATAGCAAACTAGCTATTGCACCCGCCTTCTGCTGCTGTCAATCACTAGAAGGGGACCTCGATCGAGCAGAGTAAACCTCCCAGGGAGAAAGTGTTTCTCTCCTGAGCGGCCGGGAGCCTCTGGGCAACCCCTGGCAAATCGTCATTCGATCCCCGACCGGGTCGCGACCCACAGGTTGAGAACTGCTGATCTAGGGAATGTACTAGAGACAAAGCGGGGGGGGGGGGGTGGGTAATACAGCAACACTGTTGGTGCAGAAAAATAAAAAGGCTGTGGCAACACAATGGGTAAGTAAATAATTTTTTTTAGCTTAGTAGTCATATATTCAGCCCAGGATACATGTGTATACCCTTCACAAGTCTTTTCCTGCCTTTCTTGCACTCAAAAAGATACTGATTTGCCTGCTAAAGGCTAGACATCCATATGAAAAATTCTAATAAAAACTTTAACACAAAAAAATGTGTAGCACCACTTACTATATGGAGTCGTATTAGGCACCCCCAATCTCAGGGTTTGATTCTTGACATGTAGCGAGGATTCGAACAGAAGGGCACCAGTCTATGGGGTCTATTTTATTAAGCTGCCGAGGGCAGCCAAGTGAATGACCGATCTGAAGTGAAGTGAGCCGAACACTGTTCAGCTATTCACTTCAGGCTGGTACGGCTAATTTCAGCCGTACATCGGCTGAAATCAGCCGTACATCGGCTTGCTTCACATTGCTAAGCAGGTTCGGCCGACCCGAAGTGCCGAAGGAGTTCGACTCAGCTGATCCAACATCTGGATCGGCTGAGCCGAACCTCCGGCAGGCTTTTTACTGCTGTTAGGGCTATTCTTAAAGATGCCGAACAGCAGTGAGTGAATAGCCGAATGCCGCTGAGCGGCATTTGGCTCGGCTGTTCTGCTCGGTCCCTTACAGGGACCGAGCAGAACAGAAAAAGAGTGAAAACAGTAAATAAAAGTAAAAAAAGGTAAATAGAAAATGATTGTGCGGAAACCCAATAGTTTCATATTGTCCGGCGGCTCTGCTGCTGTAAAAAAAAATTACGAAAAAAAAACTCTCCCGGGCGCTCTGGGAGCCTCCCTCTCCAGGCCGCCCAGGAGAGAAGCACTGATGTGTCTTTTTTTCTTTTTTTTCTGACACGATCGATGTCAGAATAGAAAAAAAAAATGTTCCCATTGAAAAGCATTGGGACATTACTATTGGCTATTTCAATTTGCAATAGCCAATAGTAAACTAGCATTGTACCCGCCCTCTGCTGATGGACCTGATGGGGAACTGCAGCAGAGGGCAGGAGACTCCCGGGCCGCCAGGGAGAGTTAGCTGTTTGGAGATCAGTGTCCCTGGTTAGCAGGTAACCAGGGACGTTGATCTCTCTTCAAGTGGCCGGAACCACCCGTAAGATCACGGCTGGCTCCGCCCAGCTGTCAGAGGCAGGCTGTCGGCCGGCCAACGGCCGGCCGCTCGGCCAGCTTCGGCTTTCAGCACGGCTCAGCCGAGCCAATGCATATGCGTTTGGCTCGGCTGAGCCGATCGGCCATGATCGGGAGCTGTGCGGGCTATTGTGAATAGCCCGTACAGCACCCCTTCGGTTCTACTGAACCGAAGGGGTCCTGGGGCCGAAGCCAGCTGAAGGATCGGCCGAAGCTACGGCCAGATCCTTTGGCAGCTTCGTGAATAGACCCCTATATTTTTGCTTGTTTCCATTCTGTCTTATTATTGATTATGGACAGGCACTTTCTGAAATTCTTATTGAATGATTTTCACTTTATCCTGCATTTGCAGGCGATAATAGGACTCTTAGGAATTTGAGAAACTTTTTTTTATAAACCTATTTGTAGATTTAAAAGAATAATTCCATGTAGCAATGGTACTGGTTAGTAAACCACTGATGATATCCAGCAAATTCTGCAACTATGCTAAAGTCAGAAAATGCACTCAATTTGCCAAACTCTGAGTTCTCTGCAATCCACTGCATTTAGAGAGTACACCAGTTCTCACATGCCCAATGACCAGTCTAAAAGCTGGGCTTTGTTAACTTCTTCTCTGGTTGCTTGCTGTATTATCTGTCAGAGAAGGGAAACTGAGAAATATCTTAATAATATCACTTTTAAACAGTTGATAGAGTTTACTAAAGGTCCAATAAACTCTAGGGAGGGAGGGTTAGGGTCACAGGATACCCCAAAAAATACAGCACAGATAACAGACTTCAAATTACTGATTCTAGTCGTACGAAGGAGGACCTTTATGTCAAGACTGCTACACTGCTTATTAGGACAGACTGAAATGGCATTTATCTCACTGGATGGGCCACTAGACTTTTTGCAAGGTCCGAGCTTTTATACAGCTTTCTGGACTCCAAGGTTCAACTTTACTCCTCCTGGACAACACCTCTGGTCAGGCAGTGCAAGCTTTAGGTCCCAGCCTGGGCGTATCTTCAACGAGTACATGTGCTTTCCCCAGGCAATGGACCTGGAAGGTCAGGAACAGCAACACACACATGCTCTGCAGGCAAAGCCTTGGAGGCATGAGAGCTTCCAGAAGAGTCTCTCAAATATTTATACCTTTCCTCAGTATGCACCACTAGCAATAAACCTCCTAGTGTTTGGCCAGGGAGATATAAATATTTATGTAAGGTACCTGCAACAGGTAGAGTCCAAAGTGGAGCAAGACTGAGGTTAAAGTGACATTACATTTTTTTTGCAAATTATCTACTGTTAGCAGGCAGTAGATACTGTATATGCATTCATTTAAAAAAGAAAAAGTTACCAAATAGGTAAAAACCTACCTCTGTCTCAGCTGCTTGCTCCCGGCTGCAGAATCCAGCTTCTCAAGTGTCTGTGCAGGAGGATGCATGTGGGCACATGCGCAGTGGATATCACTGGAGGGGCGAAGAGGAGAGCTACTGTGTAAGTCAATGCACACAGCTGTGAGCATGCAGGCCGGACAGGAAGAGACAGCAGTCTGCGCTGGATCAGAGACATGCACCAGATTTGGAGGGACTCCTGAAAATGATTGGAAGGAAGAAGATGTTTGAATGAAGAGGCATCACTCCCCCCCCCCCCCCCATACTTGAAGCAGCATGGGGGGCGGGATTTAGCTTTAATGCCACTTTAAGGCTAAATGGAGTCAGGTAAGCAGAGTCAGCTTCAGACTGGCAGTCAGGTACAAAATCAGGATGCAGGTGGGTAGTCAAGAAGCAGGCAAACATCTAACATGAACGAGCAGCGAGGTACAAAGTCGGCAGGGGGAGAAGGGTAGTTGGAGAACAGGCCAAAGTCATAAAGATTATCCAGCAGTCAAATCAGCAGCAGCACACTCAAGAAACAAACCCAAATAAACAGGGTCAGAGCACCGGAATTGCTCAGAAATTAAAGGCTGAGTTGATTGCATATTTATTGCAGCTGGTAAGCAGGTGGAACTAGAGAGTCCAGAGGAAAAGCTGCTGAACAGTAACCTGCAGTGAAAAGCTGAGTCTTCCCGGTAGCTGAAGGGTAATTCTGCAGCACTTCTGTCTCAGAGACCCAGTTTCAATTCCCTACAACTATTAAACAGGTGCTGAGCAGGCAGGTACATGACAATTCATAACCAAGGTTACTGTATCTTCCCACAATATTGCCAAGGACACTCCCCAGGCAGCAGGCTGAGGCAAACAGTAAGCCTGAGTAATAGTGGCCGTACATTGCACAATTTTTGTTCGGAAATCGTACACAAATGGTCTTTCGAATGACAATTGAACAGGTGCATCAACAATTTTCGTTTTTGATATTGTGATCGAAATTTTTTGATCAGTCAGGTTGGAAAATGTTTCTCCAACCGTACAAGAATCAATTAATCATTGGGGTTTTCCTTTGTCAAAAATCTTAACAAGAACACAGTACATGTGCAAAAGGAAATTATTTCCATCGTTCGTTTGTTTACTACTAGTGTTACTACTAGTGTCTACTAGTGTATGGCCACCTTTCGGAACAACCAAACAAAATCAGAACTATCAATCTGGCTTAGGCTGCTTACATCCCAGCACACTAAATTTAAAGAGTCACTCCTGCTTAGGGCAGACTGGGTACATATGCAATTTGAGAGCTACACACTAATTACATACTGTAATTATATCATGTAAACACACACAAATAATTGTTATATACACTTTGCTTTGCCTTGAAAAAGAGCTAATTTGGCTTGAATTCTACATGCTCTGCCATTTCTAAAGCCTATATTTCAAAGAAAGTACAGCCTGTTTGAACAGAACAAAATAATTAGATCTTGTGCTAAAGTGTTCAATAGTTCATTTTAATTGTGAATCCATGTTATTTTATGTGCCACATAAATTAGAGTTTCACATTCATTTACAGTGCTGGCTTTAGACTGTTGTGTGAGAATAAATATTAAGCATCTGACAGTTCTAGAAGATCTGTCATTTTTAGTTCTTGTATAATCACAAGCCATGTAAATATATCTATGTGTCCTAGGAGATGTGATAAAGTTTTGTAGGCTCTGCTCTTGCCTTTGTTTGTTGAGAAATCTCAAGGAATTCACATTTCAACTGCAGATATACAGTTATTAGGTGTTGTTCAAAATCAATGTCCTTAGTGAAAGGTCAGAGCTAAGGATAGGTCTAAATCATGCATTTATTCTTCCACATCTCTGAAAGGAAACAGAGAAAGAAAAAAGAAAACTCAATGTATTAGGAAGGAAAAGTCAGCCTCATTCTTTTATTTTTAATATGAAGTCAGATTCAAGATGAACTAAAACAGGAATATTGGGTGACATACCAGCTTTTATGATTGTTAGAACAACGTTTAAGCAGAACGTAAGGACACTTAGAATAAATATGATATTTATTCATTCAATGTCATGCAAGTACAATTGCGTCTGAGGTCAATTATATGGTTAAAGCTGAACTCTAACCCAAACTAATTTGTCCTTTTTGAATGGAGTGAGAAGAGTTTGAACCTTCCACTTCCTACAAGCTATTTGAGATCCCAAAAATGAAAACACCCTCCATCCTTGGCACAGGCGGAGTGCTGTTTTTTTAATAAAACATCCAAGGTCATTAATCTAAATTGCCCATTGCTATTATAAAATAATTATTTCTTATAGCTTCCACCAAAGTGGCAACAAAAAGAGCTATGTGGAGATGTGGAGAAAGTATTGTGACCCTATAAAAGAAAGTTCCTGAACAAGGACCATCCTGGAAGGTTCACAAGGTATTAAAAGAGAACTATGGGGTAAGTGTTTTTCGCCATAGTTCTCTTAAGGGTCACAGGAGGACATATACTGGCATCCTCCCTGGACCCAAAGCTCAGTATATTGCGAGCTACAGCTTTTGGTATACTGAGACCGCCAAAACTGGGACAGAGACGGATCCCGACATTACTGTCAAGATCCACCCAGCTGCGTGAGTGACAGCTGGCTCTGCCTATCTAGCGGCAGAGCCAGCTGTACCCACCCCCTACCCCATCAGTTTGTCTGGCTTGTGAGGACTCCAGACTAAAATTGTCTCAACAGCTGTAATAACAAAAGTAGTCTCCTCGTGTGAATTGAGTGCCGTATGTAGTGCTGTGTAATGAGTGCCACCCTGTAAAGAGTGTCCACCTTATAGGCCCGTCCCCTGTCCTTATATTCATATTCTAACTTTAAAATAACTATAAGCTAACCTTACAAAGTCATATACATGGAAGTTCTATTCTCACTACGCATTGACGTAATGAGGTTCTATACTCTCAATATGGGATTTACAATACTACTGAGTCAAGTACATTCCTACTTGACATACTTCAATCTAATTTAAGCTAGTGTTTTTACATTGCTCTCAGATCTTCAAGGACAAGGACATATGGACATCAGTCTATTTCAAAGTCCCATTCATCCAAGCACGAGGTCATATATGTTTAATCATGGACCCATTCTTTTATTCCTCTTAAGCGAATTCATATTTAAGCTAGCCGAAGGATCGGCCGAAGCTACGGCCAGATCCTTCGGCAGCTTTGTGAATAGACCCCTAAGTATTTTTTTTCACCTATAAAGGTGTAACCTGATGTTTTTATGTTCATCAATAGGTTCCTGCATCTTGTTCCCCCTGCAGAAGTGGACGGACTAGTCATCAGGCCCGCTGGTCATCGTATGACCAATTTTTTTGTGTGGAAGTATTACCCTATGGATAGACACTGAGACACAGGGATTGTCAAGTGGCAGGCCTGAGATGGATGTTGAAGAGGATTAAGATTATGTACTAAACATATGTTACAAATTTTTAATTTTTGTATTTAACAAGCTTGAATGTTTTATGAGTAATGTGTGTTGACTGACCATTTACCGGTACCTCAAAAAATCCCCTTTATTATGAAATATTAACTCTTACAGTGGGGCTTGCAGTGCTTGTTTTGTCTAGGGAGCTGGTTGCTAGACAGTGGTCTAAGATCCCATGAATCATAACATCCAATACAGTGTATTGGACAAGAGGACTCCGAGGGACATTCCATCACTGCAGTGGAGAAAGGTTCCAGGGACTGGTCTAGCAGCCAGCTGGGACTGAGATTCTGGCGAGTATATCTTTTATTTTAGCTCCCTTTACAAAATGAGCACTTAACCCTTAAACCCTTAAAATACAGCAATGTTGTCATTTGACATTTTTTAATGTCTTTATGCTTAGAAATGTACTTTATCATTTCTAATAAAGGAAATGCAGTATTTAAAATGTATAATTTTAAGAAATATATGGTTCTTTTGTGTACTATATTAAGGGTAATTCAGACTGGTACTACGTTTTAACAAGAACATTTTCTTATATTTATGACAAGTGGCGTGAATAGCCCCAGATTTACATACATGGTACTAAATCTGTCTGAAACTGACAGAAATGGTACAACTACTCAAAAATAAAATTAAAATATTTACTAGGAAAATAATCTTTTTACCTAATTGGTTTGTCATTTCTATTATCAGGAGAAATTAGATACATTCTTTGATATTATTTTATACCATGTAGAAAATGAATAAACACATTGCTTTATAATATGTGTTAACAAACTGATAATAAATGAGGCATTAATAAAAGCCATTCTGTACATATTTATCTTGCTAATGTTCAATATTCATTTTGTTTTTTCTAAATTAAGCCAATAAAGCTGGCCATATACCAGTAGAAATGCAATATGGAAAAAAAAAATTCGGAATGTTCGCTCGATTTTCTTATAGTTCATGGGGTCAAATCAATGATTGTTTTCAAGCATTGTGACAAAACAATTAGAAAGAGCAGGATGGAAATTTTTCTTTAACAAAATTCTTACAGTTAATGTGTTTTTTTGTTGTCACTAAAAAGAACAAGTACTAATGGGAATTTGGTTTGTGTTGTGCAATACAAAAGAAAGCAAGTCCTAACGTGACACCAAACTCAGGAATTTAATCTTAAAAATACATTAAAATACCTTAACTATTAACAGAAATGTATCTTATTTGTGTATCACTCGGCTTTAGATCCTCAAATCATCTCTGAATTGGTGCTGACACTGTCCTTCCTTCTGGAGGGTGGCTACTTTTGTTCCCCAGGGTCCCTGTGTGTGTTGTAAAGTAGCCACCGCTCCAAGCTCCCTCCCATGATGGACTACAATCTCACGTTTAGTTAGCTAATTTGTATTATGATTGTAGTCCATCACGGGAGTGAGCTTGGAGCGTGTCCAGATAGCAGCACATAGCCAATATTGAATTATAAATCCCAGAAATCCCAGTGTCCAGATAGCAGCATGCAGCCAATACAGAACTACAAGTCTCAACAGTTCCAGTGTCTATATCCAATATGGAATTATAAGTCCGAGTGTCCATATAGCAGAACACAGCTAATACAGAACTACAAGTCCCAACAATCCAGTGTGTAGATAGCAGCACGCAGCCAAAATGAATACCGTATTTGCCGGCGTATAAGACGACTCGGCGCATAAGACGACCCCCCACTTTTTGTGTTAAAATATAGGTTTTGGGCCATACTCGTCGTATAAGACGAGTATAGCCCAAAATAATGTTTAAATGCACCCACTTACCTCCATGGCGGTATTCCCGAGTGTGACTCGGGGTTAATTTTCAGTACCATAAGCGGTACCCCCCCGAGCCACACTCGGGATTAGAGTCTCTTACCTTGTCCATGATCCCCGCAGTGTCCTCCATCTTCCAGGTTCCGTCCTTCAGCTACATACAGTATACCGCGCTTAATACAAAGCCTGCTGTGATTGGCTCAGCGCTGAGCCAATCACGGCAGGCTTTGTATTCATTAATACAGGCTTTGTATTCATTGAATAGCCCCAGATTTACATACATGGTACTAAATCTGTCTGAAACTGACAGAAATGGTACAACTACTCAAAAATAAAATTAAAATATTTACTAGGAAAATAATCTTTTTACCTAATTGGTTTGTCATTTCTATTATCAGGAGAAATTAGATACATTCTTTGATATTATTTTATACCATGTAGAAAATGAATAAACACATTGCTTTATAATATGTGTTAACAAACTGATAATAAATGAGGCATTAATAAAAGCCATTCTGTACATATTTATCTTGCTAATGTTCAATATTCATTTTGTTTTTTCTAAATTAAGCCAATAAAGCTGGCCATATACCAGTAGAAATGCAATATGGAAAAAAAAAATTCGGAATGTTCGCTCGATTTTCTTATAGTTCATGGGGTCAAATCAATGATTGTTTTCAAGCATTGTGACAAAACAATTAGAAAGAGCAGGATGGAAATTTTTCTTTAACAAAATTCTTACAGTTAATGTGTTTTTTTGTTGTCACTAAAAAGAACAAGTACTAATGGGAATTTGGTTTGTGTTGTGCAATACAAAAGAAAGCAAGTCCTAACGTGACACCAAACTCAGGAATTTAATCTTAAAAATACATTAAAATACCTTAACTATTAACAGAAATGTATCTTATTTGTGTATCACTCGGCTTTAGATCCTCAAATCATCTCTGAATTGGTGCTGACACTGTCCTTCCTTCTGGAGGGTGGCTACTTTTGTTCCCCAGGGTCCCTGTGTGTGTTGTAAAGTAGCCACCGCTCCAAGCTCCCTCCCATGATGGACTACAATCTCACGTTTAGTTAGCTAATTTGTATTATGATTGTAGTCCATCACGGGAGTGAGCTTGGAGCGTGTCCAGATAGCAGCACATAGCCAATATTGAATTATAAATCCCAGAAATCCCAGTGTCCAGATAGCAGCATGCAGCCAATACAGAACTACAAGTCTCAACAGTTCCAGTGTCTATATCCAATATGGAATTATAAGTCCGAGTGTCCATATAGCAGAACACAGCTAATACAGAACTACAAGTCCCAACAATCCAGTGTGTAGATAGCAGCACGCAGCCAAAATGAATACCGTATTTGCCGGCGTATAAGACGACTCGGCGCATAAGACGACCCCCCACTTTTTGTGTTAAAATATAGGTTTTGGGCCATACTCGTCGTATAAGACGAGTATAGCCCAAAATAATGTTTAAATGCACCCACTTACCTCCATGGCGGTATTCCCGAGTGTGACTCGGGGTTAATTTTCAGTACCATAAGCGGTAACCCCCCGAGCCACACTCGGGATTAGAGTCTCTTACCTTGTCCATGATCCCCGCAGTGTCCTCCATCTTCCAGGTTCCGTCCTTCAGCTACATACAGTATACCGCGCTTAATACAAAGCCTGCTGTGATTGGCTCAGCGCTGAGCCAATCACGGCAGGCTTTGTATTCATTAATACAGGCTTTGTATTCATTAATACAAAGCCTGCCGTGATTGGCTCAGCACGGTATACTGTATGTAGCCGAACTACATACAGTATACCCGGCGTATAAGATGACCCCCGATTTTCGGGCGATGTTTTTGGGTCTAAAAACCCGTCTTATACGCCGGCAAATACGGTATATAAATTCCATCAGTCCCAGTGTCCAGATAGCAGCACACAGCAAATAAAGAACTACAAGTCCCAGCAGTGTCAGTGTCCAGATAACAGCACACAGCCAATACAAAGCTACAAGTCCCAGCAGTTCTAAGCTGCTTCTTTAAATCTCAGTCTACTCTTCTGCTTTTAAGACCCTGCTGCCATGAGTTTCGCTGTGCCTATTAGTGGCATAAAATGAGTATACTCTAACTCTTTTCTCTGAACACAGGCCTATTAAATTGTATCTGCAGTTCAGGAATGAGAGACCCCACTCCAAATTACTTGTGCTAAGGTGTCTGCCTACATTAAGGTACAAAATATGTTGAATCCTGTGCTCCGTGCTGTGTCTCCAGATTTCCTAAGCAGGCACAGATGCATTTTCTCCATTACCATTAATCAGCCATGCTGGACAGCTGATTTCCACAATGACATGTTTTTTATTTTCTTTTTTTTTAAAGAAGCTGCTAATATTACTTTAAAATCTGAACGATAAAAGGAAACAGTACAGAAAAAAAAACTTACTTTAAAATCTAATAATACTAATACAGCCAAAAATTCTTCCCCTATATTGACAGACAGAGAAAGTTTGTATGTTTCTATGGTTTTTAGACGCCTTTGGTGCAGATCTGATTTTAAAGGCACAACAGGCTTAAATCCAAAAAAAAAGTAAAAGAAAGAGTAAAAAAAAAATCAACTTTGCAAATAGACTTTTCCATGGATGGTATTATTACCATGCCTGCATCAAAAGTACCTGTAACATTCACAGATTTCCTTATCATAGTATGTAAAATCATTAGTGGGTGGGGACTGATACGAACAGTTGTATCCTCTAGGATATTCTGCTGAAACAGCCTTTCAGGTATCCTCAGCCACAATCTACAGCACCCCTGTGCTCACAATTTCTTGGAACTTTGCAACTTACCTCAAGAAATGGAAACCAGGGGGTGCTCAACAAGCAAACAAGAAGCAAAAGACAACCCAGGAACGCAGGGCAAGTCAAGATGCTCACTACACAGCCGTCAAAAGACAAACATAAAGAGGCAGCCACAAAATTAGACTGCCTTGTCATGTCCTGGGTAAGGACAGTGGAAATAAAACACTTTGCCGCCTCACATCCTTTCCAATCTCTCATAACTCCTGTGATGGACTACAATCCCAATACAAATTAGTAAACTAAACGTGAGATTGTAGTCCAATCTCATGATGGCTTTACAACACACACAGGGACCATGGCGAACAAAGTAGCCACCCTCCAGAAGCAAGGGCAGCATCAGTACACTGACACTTTGAGGATCTCCAGCTGAGTGATACACAAAAAAGATACATTTATGTTAATATTTAAGGTACTTGAATGCATTTTTAAGATGTAACTACTGAGTTTAGTGCCACTCTAATCCTGGAGTGTTCAGCAAAGATCAGTCTGAGAAGATAAGCCACAATTGTTTGTATCAGTTATTTTATTACGTTTTCAATAGGTGATGCTATGTGAATGGGAACATCTAGACAAATATATAGTAGGGGTTATCTCAATTGAGCTGGAATACAATTTAAGCTACCAATGTCCACTGCAAGCTAAACCTGTAACTCATCTTATATTTATCATGCAAACAAACACTACAAAATACATTTAATGAAAGACTGAACAGGCTGAACATAAAAATTATGCATTGAAGCTGGGTGGCTATATAAAAAGTGTCACTCTTACATGTGACTCACAGTTCAGCCTTGTGCATTTACAGTGACATGGATATGACATTACCAAGGCAAACCAATATTTTGCCCTTTTATATACTGTGATGAATCAGGTCTTTTACACCAAAGCACAGACACAGCATTAAAGCTTAGACATTCCTTTGTTCTTGCAGCAAAAGCTACAGAAAGTTACACTCACCAGCACTGCCCCTGGATTCTTTCTGATGAATTCCATTGCAATGTACATGTTCTGTAAACCAAATGGAATCTTTGTGCTTAGTATACAAATATTCTTTGTAGCAGTTAATGTACAATTTAAAGGAAAACACACTTTATGCCAATTTAATTAACAAGAAGAACACATCCATTTAAACTGACAAATATTAAAGAGGACCTGTATTTAGATAAAGGCAGAGGCTACCATATCTGAAAAAAGTTAGTTGCCTGACTTTAGTGCTTCCTACATCACTGATCTAAAACTAACATAGAGATTAGGAGTTTAGGAGCAGAGAAAGGTCAGTGTACCACAATTCTTATATTGTAATGTAAAAAATATAAGGATTACTTTTTTTGAACACTCAAAGATAAATAAGGATGTGGTTTAGCCAATGAGGTTTAAAAGATATTGTAGAATTATTGTGTATGCTGTATGTGCTATCTTATTTTGTAGAGGAATTTGTGAACTCTAACATTCACATTGTTTAGTTCTTAAAAGATAAATGGGGGTGCAGTTTGGACAATATGGTTTACAACAAGCTGTAAACAGTAAGTGACATATAACTTTAATTGGAATCTGAGACATATAAACTTAGCCTTTTGGAGCTACCCTAAGATAAATGTGGTTTAGCCAATGAGGTCTAAGATTAATTGTGGAAATATTACACAACAAACGATACTTTCAATTGATCTTGTTGCTCAAATGCTAAATTAGGAGGTGGTTTTGACAACAGGATCTATCAGAAATGGTAGAAGTAATGCAAATGCAGTGTATATTTCTTCCTTTAAATAATGTTAAATATATTCTTTATTGTGCATGTTTTGCTTGAACAGCTGCATGCGTTCTTTTAAATTCAAAATGCAGCTCCAAAAGCAGAAATGGTGTCTATGTAGTCTGGACAATATTTCTTCCTATTTTGTGTCATTTACGCACTTAGTTGTGGATTTGTAGGATGAAAAACTGCATGCTGTTTGTCCCTTTCAAAATATGTCCTACTGCAACTGATACAATGCTGATGTACAATATATCTGGCTTATCTCTAACATAATGCACTATATTTTTTTTCTTGATAAAAATTGTCTTTTTCTTTCCCACTCTCCCTAAAAGTCTTCTATGACATGACGTTTGCCTGTGTGATGTTTCTGACTCCTGTGTCTGGCATAATCCACTGTATTTTTTAATAAAAATGCCTTTGTCTTTCTCTCTCTTCAAATGCGTCCTATTAAAAATGCTTCCATGATGTGCAGTTTGTGTGTGCTATATTATGTCAGACACTATTGTGGCTGACATAATCCACTGTAATTTTGTATTTCTTTATATAAATTGCTTCATGCCTCTTTAAATGCAGCCAACTAAAAAGGCTTCCTTGATGTGCAGTTTGTCTGTGTGATGTTTCAGCCCTTGTATCTGGCATAAGACACTGTGTTTCTTTATTTGTTGAGAAAAAATAATAAAATGTATTACATATACAAATTATGTGATGCCAGAGTACAGTGTTGCCAACATTGTCCTGAGGAATTGTACTGCTCTGTAACACAGCGTATAGCTTAAAGGCAACTTTGAACCATGTAATTTGTAGACCTTTTTCCCATGTCACCCTCTCCCCTCTGAACAATGTTTTTTAAAATGTTTCTTTGGTACATGTCCTTCCTGGCAGCGCCCAGCTCTCCATGTTAAGTATTACAATCCCTTGCCTATTAGCCTTAAAATAGAAGATGTTTTTCAAAATCACCTTCTATTGAGTTCAACAGAGTTTACAAAAAAGTTCGCAATTTGGGAACTTTTGGATGTGAACATTAAACGTTCTCAGTGGTTAGAGTTAGGACCACACTACACAGAGGTGCCTTGACGAGGCAGTGTGGCTTCCACATATTCTGCAGAAGATGTGCAACTAAGACCTCTAGATCTTTATTAAAATTTTTATTAAGACCTCTGTTTTTAACTGTAGTAGTTAGACAGGTTTTTTTTTCAGTCTGGCTGGTGAGTGTGCTGGGAAACTTTTTCTTCTTGTACTATTTAAAGCCCTTCCATGTGCACCTTTCTGTAAAGCTGGTTTTGAACTGATGAGTTTTGTTTGAACATTAAACGTGCCTATGAATCAAACCCGAGCCCAACAAAACAAATATGGCAAGTGCACAAATAATTTTGTAACCAGCCTTCACGGGAAGGTGCACATGGAAGGGCTTTCCACAATAAAAACAAAAAAATGTCCCAGCACACTTACCAGCTAGCCTGCAAAAAAAGCTTACACTGTCTCACAACTTGCATTAAAAACAGAGGTTTTAGTTGCATAACTTTTCATATGGAAGACACACTGCTACATCAAGATTCCTCTGTGTAGTGTGGTCCTAACTCAAAGCCTCCATCACAATATTAAAGAAACAAACTTGTCAAATGCAAAAAGAATGGACAGTATAAAACCCCTCAAGATCTGGATCACTATCCAGATGTGTTAAAGCAATGCCACTATCATTTCTGCTAAATGGAAACTGAAACAGATGGCTTTGGCACTCACCTCTGGAGCTCATGCATATGATTCCTAAAATGCCAACTCCAGGTTAGGCTGAAGAAATTGTAGTTTTTATTGCTGCCTGTGGAATTGGAGGATTCTCTTCAGTTTCTGTTCTGTCTGATTCTAGACAAATAGACAGGATGCCAGGATAAATCTCTCAAAATGAGGATGGAAACAACAATAAAAACATGGACCAGGGATCTAACCCATCAACATTATATCCCATATGGAAAAATAAATGTTAAGGCTGGAGTTGAGTCCTGAAATACAGAGCCCCTTTTCCTTCCACTGACACTAATCTTTATCTCATTCTTCTAAGTATGGGTGAGTTTATAACCTTTTCCCTTTACTCGTAATAGCAAAGGGCAGGTAATTATCTGCAGGTAGAGGAAGGTGGTCTATCAAGAGAACCTGTTACTTTGTCCTTAATGGATAAATAAGTAAATATTTGAAAAGTTTATGATAAAGGTCTGTTATTTTGGGAAGTAATATTTTAGTGCACCCAGTTGACATCCTGTTGTTAATTCTGCTTTAGGCCAAAATTAAAGTTTTTTTAGCTAAACAATATCAGATATCCCAGCATCTGTGCAGGTACGGAAACATTTATACACAAAATCTATCTATCTATCTATCTATCTATCTATCTATCTATCTATCTATCTATCTATCTATCTATCTATCTATCTATCTATCAATCTATCTATCTATCTATCTATCTATCTATCTATCTACCTATTTTTTTCTGTCTATCTGTACAATCATTAGCTTGTTTTACATGGTTCTTGACTCTTTGACCAAAGCAAGAGAAGAAAAATGTTTACAGATCTCATTTTGTAAGAACATTCTGAAATGCTTTTCATGGGCTTAGGCTTTTCCAAAACCTTAGCAGCGTTATTTTTCTTAAGTGATTTGTGGAGTTGATTGCTGTAATTACAAGGTAATTACGCTTAAATGTACATATTTACCAGTACCATTAAGTCGCAAGATAGTTCTTTGATATTTCTTTCACTAGACTGGGAAGGATTTCAAAGTGTTGTTCAATATCCTAAGTGTAACTGTATGCGATAATAACTGAGATGTCAGTGTAAAAAATGGATTTACAATTAGACCGTATTAACTTCCCTGAACTGTAGACTGGAGGGCAGTGCAATATTACTGTCACTAAAGGACATCGGTGGATATTGTACTTGATTTCATGTCATGCCACATAGACTTGTGTAGCATAATAACTGTTTGCAAATGTGTATAGGTTTACTTGTGGTATTACAGTATGCATACTTGTGGCTGTTGATTTACACTAAGGTTACTTTCCTGGAAGTGCCCATATAATTAACATTTTATATAATGTATGCATTTTTACAGCAATGCAAAATAATACCATCAGCTGTAGAGGACTACAAATCTCAGCAATGCAATATACAACAATGTAGAATACTACCATCAGCTAAAGAGAACTACAAATTCCAGTAATACATTATACAGCAATGCAAAATACCATCAGCTATAGAGTATTACAAATCCCATCAATACATACAGCAATGCAGAATAATGCTATGAGCTTTAGAGGACTACAAATCCCAGCAATAGATAATACAGCAATGCAGAATGGCAACGGCTATAGAGAACTACAAATCCCAGCAAAACATTAAACAATGCAAAATAATACCACCAGCTACAGAGGACTACAAATCCCAGCAATACATTATAAAGCAATGGAGAATACCATCATCTATAGAGGACTACAAATCCCAGCAATATATAATATTAATACTATTATTCTGCAGTGCTGTATAATGTAGTGTTGGGATTTTTAGTCCTCTATGGCTGATTGTATTATTATAATACTTATATTACAATGCTTATATTTATTATAATGCTGCTGCTTTGCTCCGGGGTGCCGCCTTGATGTCTCAGAGGGAGGATCACAGCAGGGGAAGATGTGGAGGATCACAGCAGGGCTGATGTGGAGGGACTTAGCAGGGGCAGATGCAGAGGGTCTCAGCAGGGGCGGATGTGGAGGATTGCAGCAGTGGCAGATGTGAAGGATCGCAGCATGGGAAGATGCAGAAAATATCAGCAGGAAAAATATGTGGGTGGGCACTGTATACAGGCACTCAATGGTTCCCCAGAAGGCTGCCATGAGGTCCCCAGGAAACTGAACTGACCCGTATCCTTATCAGTGCATCCCCTAATATATTCATATGTATAGTACTTTGCAAAAGTTTTAGGCAGATGTGAAAAAATGCTATAAAGTAAGAATGCTTCTAAATATATATATTTGTATTGTTTATCAGTTTACAAAATGCAAAGTGAGTGAAGAGAAGAAACATCTAAATCAAATCAATATTCCACCTCCCTTGTTAACTCCTCCCATGCTCGCCTCCAGGACTTCTCTAGAGTCCCTACCGTCCTCTGGAACTCTTTACCCCAACCTGTCCAACTATCTCCCACTCTGACTGCCTTTAGGTGATCCCTTAAGATTCATCTCTTCAGGGAAGCCTATCCCACCTCATACAATTCATCCCAACAAAGCTACATCCTCATGCATCACTTGCCCCTCCCTTTTAGATTGTAAGCTCTCAAGGGCAGGGCTCTCCTTACCATCTTGAATTGTGATTGTAATGTCTTCCTTATATTGTAAAGCACTGTGCAAACTGTTGGTGCTATATAAATCTAAATCCTGAATAATAATATTAGGTGTGACTCCCCTTTGGCTTCAAACCAGCATCAATTCTTACACTTGCGCACTTGCTCAAAGTTAGGGATTTTGTAGGATTAGAGTCAGGTGTATGCTTAACCAATAAGACTAAGCAGGTGCTAATGATCATCAATTTCATATGTAGGTTGAAACACAGGAATTAACTGAAACTGAAGCACAGCAACAAGACACAAGGTAGTTATACTGCATCAGCAAGGTCTCTCCCAGGCAATGATTTCAAAGCAGACTAGGGTTTCAAGATGTGCTCTTCAAACTCTTTTGAAGAAGCACAAAGAAATGGACAATGTTGAGGACCATAGACGCAGTGGTTGGTCAAGGAAACTTAATGCAGCAGATGAAACAGACACCATGCTTACTTCCCTTCAACATCGGAAGATGTTCAGCAGTGCTATAAGCACTAAACCAGTGGGACTCAGGTACACCCACCTACTGTCTGGAGAAGTCTGGATAGACGTGCTCTTCATGGAAGAATTGCGGCCAAAAAGCCATACCTGCAATGTGGAAACAAGGCTAAGTGACTCCACTATGCATGAAAACATAGGAACTGGGGTGCAGAAAAATGCCAGCAGGCGCTCTAGACTGATGAGTTAACATTTTAAATAATTGGCTGTAACAGAAGGTAGTTTGTTTTACGAAGGTATGGAGAGCAGTACAATAATGAGTGCAGGCAACAGTGAAGCATGGTGGAGGTTGCTTGCATGTCTGGGGCTGTATTTCTGCCAATGGAGTTGTAGAGTTGGTCAGGATCAATAGTGTCCTCAATGCTGAGAACTAACTTCAGTGTAAAGAATAAGGAGTCCCGGAAGTGATAGTTTGGCCTCCACAGAGCCCTGATCTCAACATTGAGTCTGTCTGGGATTACATGAAGAGACAGAATCAATTTCAAAATTACCTTATTTTTTTCTTGATTCCGAGATTCCCCGATAGGACAGTGGTGGAGCCCCAGGGCCCTGTTGCACCTGCAACCACACTGTGACCCTGGTAATTCTGCCATTGGCTACAATCTGTAGAGCCACTACAAATCTCAGCAATACATTATAGAACAATGCAGGATGGCAACAGCTATAGAGGATTACAAATCCCAGCCATACATTATACAGCAGTGCTGAATAATACAATTAGCTAGAGGACTACAAATCCCAGCAATAAATTTTAGACAGAATCAATTTCAAAATTACCTTATTTTTTTCTTAAGTTTAAACATTTGATATGTTTTCTATTTTCTATTGTGAATAAAATATTGCTTTATGAGATTTACAAATCATTGTATTCTGTTTTAATGTAAATTAAACACAGCTTCCCAACTTTTTTGTATATATATATTAACAGAAGTACCAAAATGTAGGAATTGTGTAGGTGAAGAAACAACATTTCTTGTTTTGGTGCCTCTCTTTACCAGATCTCTCGTAGATACACAACAAGAGCATGATCAGAAGGGTAACAATGCCACTTCTGCATTGAATGACGGTGGGCGAGTATTGTGAAATCCTGTGTCCTAAACAATGATTGGTAAGAAGAACGTCTAATAATTAGATGCTTTCTAGAGCAAAATGTAATTTGACACTGATAAGACATAGACAAACATATACCTAATTCTGGGTTTTGGGTTTACATATATGTTGCATCTAGAAGGGTATGTACATAATAATAATTTAGGATGTTTCTGCTACTGCTGTGGAACTAAACCATTGAAAATATCTACTGTACATATATTGTAGAGTGATACAAAATATGTAGCTGATACTACATTGAATTACAATCTTTGTACAGATGCTATAATAGACAATAGTTTATGAAGTGTAGGTTTATGAAGTGTATAGTTGGATTTTACATTCCAGAAAAGTTATTATTGGCAAATTTAGCTTTAGAAAATTAAAAGGAAATAAGACTTCTTCTCTGTATCTGTTGACACTTTGCCACAGCTGCACAGACAGAATTGTGCCATTTTACACAACCTTCAAATAAACAATTACAGGAGTGACTGTTTGGTTTGCGCGCTGTTGTAAGACAGGTTTTTACAGTGCAAATAAGTCTCATCATCATTCACAGTGCATTCGGGGCTGCTTTTACTCATCAACATGATTTATTGCAGATATACATTCTCTTACTGCCAACATTTGTTACTATTTGTTATATCTATCATCAATTAATTCTTACTTCTTGTTCAGTCTGTTAAAATCACAAAAATAAGACATAATATTGTATTTGCATGCCACATTTGAATGCAGGCCATCACCAGTTAGAGTTAGGGTTTTTAGTTTCTAAGTATCATAGAAAACAAAATTGTAAGTTAAAGGTTTGCTGCAAGTTTGGAGTCAGACTGAAAGATTGTTAGATACTAAGGATCAGAGCTAGGGTACAATCCTGCCATTCTATCAACCATCAGGAGTGGAGAGAAATACTTGCGTTTCAAGCATAGTAGATAATGTAACGCACACAATTTTCACTTATGTGATAGCACTGGTGGTTGTCAGTTGGAAACCATGCATTAGGGAATAGAGTTCTCAGCCCACTCTAACTGAGATCAACTTGGAGCATACACAGAGCTTTTTCTTCTCACCCTGGCAGTAAACGGCAAGGAGAGGGAGCAAAGGTAAAGTATGTATAGCATACTGCAGGGGCCGCATCTATCATAAAGTAAAAGAGCTACCTTGGAAAAATAGGGGATAAAGGAGTTACGCTATGGACAACAGTAGTATAGACTAGTCTCCTGGGTTTCAGTTAACTTATTTCAAAAGCAAAGTATCCCCTAAACAGTGAGATCCCTTTAGTGGAGCTGTCTAGTAACCAAGTACTAGACAGCTCCACCTGATCCTAATAGGTTGGACTTGATGGACTAATGTCTTTATTCAACCTCAAATACTATGTAAGTAACACAGTTGGTATATAGTATATAAAGCAATATTTAATAGATAGAAAAATTACACACAACATTGAATCACCTACTACAAGACATCTAAAATCAGATAAAAAACAAATAACAACATCCCTTGGATAACCCAATGTGAAATGAAACGGGTGATGATCTGCTAACAGGTGGTTAGATGATTTTAGATGTCTTGTAGTTGGTGATTCGATGTTGTGTGTAATTTTTCTATCTATTAAATATTGCTTTATATACTATATACCAACTGTGTTACTTGGTTACTAGACAGCTCCACTAAAGGGATTTCACTGTTTAGGGGATACTTTGCTTTTGATAAAAGAGCTACCTCATGTATATATCTTTCAACTGTTAGGTCACTTTGATAAATATATGCTTGCTGTTCTGCTTTGTGTGCTTGAGGTATCTGGTTTTATCATGTGATCAGAAAACACACACATCCACACACACAAAACCTGTAAGTCCTACGGTTTTTTTGGATGACTTAAAAATGCAAAACACATTTATCTCCAAAGATGCTGCACAAGCAAGCAGCTAAATGTATTTCATTTCAACTGCATGGGAATTAAACAAGGAGACATACCACACCACCAGAGGGGAAAAAAAGAGATCTGACTGATGGATTCGTCAGTTCTGCCTGTTTCCTCAAGATCCTAATTAACAAACTGATTGCGTGACGTGGATTAAAATGGCCGCAGCAGCCATTTCTTTAACCATATAACAAATTTCCAGTAACAAATCATAATAAACATAAATAATAACTTAATGACTGTTGTTACAAGACTGTCTTTGGTATCCGTTGGCAGAATAAGGTTTTACTAACTCCAACGCATGTCCCCAGCTGCACCCCACACTGGGTCGACGACAGTACCAGCATGAACCATTTCCAACTTTCAACAAAGTGACACCATCGAAGAAAGCACCATACCACCATTTTGTGACCCTCTCACCTTTTCCAGACTCCCAAAGACCCCTAATCCACTAAGCTGCCTTGACAAATACATATATAAGTAACAAGCCAACAGCAACCTTGCATAAGGGAGGGTGGGACAACCTGCCTACTCAGTTGACTTTCTGGATAGGACTCCCGCCAGCCTCTGCAGCTCCTTACCATGCAGCTCCTCCCTACCGCCTGACCCATGCCTCCAATCAGGTAAGATCTGCTATTCCTCCACCATCTTTAAGCCTTTCCCCAGGGACAATTCCTCCCCACAGTCATGTTGACTCTCTTCCTAACATCTCTAGGTCTATCTTTCCAGGAGAAGGACATATAAATATAGGCTGATTAAGAAATCCCATTATTTTCTCTCTAAAATAACTTGTGTTTCATTCTCTCATTATTTAGAATAAATATATGATGACAGCTGCTATACTGTATAACTCTGTACATGTTTCAACCATGTGTAAAGTAAATTTCCCTCGTTGCCACTAGGTAACATGGAAGTAAGACAAAATTGTAAAAATGAATTCAACTCTAGAAAGTCAGTTAGCTAGGTAGGTTATGCATGTTATGCATGAATCTCTTCTGGTTTTTTTTAGACCTACATCTCAAAGCCCAGAGGGAAGAAAGAGAAACTGGCTAGTGGAACAGAAGATATGCTATTATTGTTGTTATTATTTGTTGGAGCAGGTGTATGGAATATGAATACGATGTGCAAGTATTATTGTTTGCTTTTTGTCATGGAAAAGCTAGATTGTGATGAGAGAGGTATTTTATAGGCTGGACAACCCAACTCTTCTCAAGCAGGAAGAGGTATGTTTTGTTCCCCACAAATTTACACAACAGTGTCACCTGCCCAACAAAAAAAGGTAACAAAATATTACAATGGGCAAGAAGTAAGAATTACACTAATTATTACTATTACACTAATTATTGCATCAAATATAATGAGCTGTGTACAGCAACACTGATCACTAAATACAGCATTAATCTACAGAAAACAGGTTAAGCTGTCAACACTTAAAGGATGTGTGTGGCTTTGAATGCAGGCAACAATGCTGCTACAGTGGGGTTGCTTTTGTGTCTCCTTTTGTAACCCCCCCCCCGGGCACTTGGGAACACTAAGATTAACTCCTATAGATGTGGCTTTGGAGAGGTTCCCCTGTATCCTCTCAGAGATAGACCTGGAGTACACATAGAGTCCTTTCAAACAGTATATATAGTCTGAGTGCGGGAAATGTATCACAGGTAGTCACTGCTATAGTTCCCTTAGGCAGTTGGTATTTGTATATGGGAAATGTTTCACATGAAATCTTCTTGGTAGTAGATTAAGGCAGCAAGTACTTACCTGTGGAAATCAGAGGAGAGTTCAGCATGTGGGATAGGAGCTGCATAACCTGGCGACTTCTCCCTTGCTGAAACGCCGGGCAAGTGAACTTGTGCGGGTTTAAGCCAACATAGGAGGAGGGGCCTGCTGACATCCGTGGTCAGTGATGATGTGGTGGAAGCCTGCGCCAATCCAGGAGCGATGGACGGGTAAGTCTATTACAACTTTGACCTGTAGTGTGCTGCACCTGAGGCAGGTTCTTCATCTAACCATGCATGCAGGCTATCACTCAACCGCAGCCACTTTAAACTCAAAGAGAAGATACACATAGCGACAAACCCCAGACGTGCCACGACCCATAAATACATTTGACAATGGAACTGGAACTGGTCATTTGGGCCCAGGCAGATGCTAAAGGAAACTTAACAAATAAGAAAAAACTAAGATAAAGAGGTTTGAGGAGACAAAGTGTTCATATTATTTCAGCTTAGACTTTTTATCCACCTATATTCATTTATTCTTCCTAATCCAGCATACATTCCAGAAACAAGAAAGTCACTTGGAGATATAATTAGCCTCAATGTCATCAGCAGAAAAAATTATGTCTTCAGAGGAAGAGGTGTGCTATCACCTTAGAGGTAGTCACTGAACATGTGAACATTTCATAACAGTATCACTATAACAAGAACAATGGGGAAAGATGACAAATTCCCAGAGGAAACATCCAACAATGGCATGACCAGATACCTCAGAGAGCTCTGTGACCAGCTAGATATTATAACTGAGATAAAATAAATGCTATAAAATAACAGTGTGTCTGTATTGTATAGCTGCCTATGCTTAAAAAATTCTAGTTAAAAAAAACAGTTCATCAAAACCTGTAGATTAGTTCCTAGATATAGTCAAATGTTCAATGGTGTAGAGCAGGGGTAGCCAAACTCCGGCCCTCTAGCTGTGGAGGAACCTCAAATCCCATGAGGTATTGCAAGATTCTCACAGCCACAGACATGACTCCCGGAGAGAGATGCATCATGGGATTTGTAGTTTCACCACAGCTGGAGGGCCGGAGTTTGGCTACCCCTGGTGTAGAGGGACAAGAGTTGCAGTGCATAAAGTGCATATTCCCAGCCCACTAGATGTCGAAAAGAGGTTTAATTTTGGGAGTCACTGTAGGGGTTTAGTGCCAGCCCTTTCCTGTTTACTGAGGCACTTTGGGAAAGGGGCAGAGAGTTATACTTTATATAGTTCTGGCAGGGAGCTGTCAGTGAGTGATCATGGAAAGTGCTTAAGGGACCATCAGCAGCAAGGATGAAGACACTAATATTTCTGAGAGCTTTTCCTTAGGGGGAAACAAGTGGAGTAGAAGCAGGACATTTGGGCCTACTCGCATCCCCATGTGGGGGGGGGGGGATGCAGAACTCTGGGCAACCCTTCCAAGCTTCATATGTGTACCTCCCACTGTGGTCATTATTATTGCATTTGTATTTAGTTTAAATTTGGAAACCAAGCTCTGCTCAATTTATTTGCTATGCAAGACTTGACTACCTAACTATTTGACTACCCAACACATTAGGAATTGTATTGCAAGCTATTAATTACCACAATGCACTATGCACATATTAGTACCTTGTGGTCCATTGATTAATAATGCCTTCGCAATGCACTAAAGTAATGCACCTATAGTGCACTTGCGTCATAATGCACCACAATACACAGTGTCACACTACACTAAAAAAAGTGTGTGCCTGTTTTTAGGTTCATTTTGGAGGGTTATCACTGGTGTTAATGCAAATAACCTCCCTGAACCAGAACATTGTAGCACAATGTGACAACCCTGTAGTAAAGTTGTCCCTAGCAGGGATATTAGGTATTTAATTAACATAAGATAATGTACAGTAATAGATAGGAAATATATATGTATGTATAAAAAATACAAAATAAAAATGAGTTGTGGAGCGAAATTCACATTTGTAAAGAATATTGCAATGATCTATATGTGGGGCTCTTTTGTAAAGAAGCACAGTCATATGGTCAGTGATACACCCAAAATGCTGCTTTTTAAATGTACCCTTAAAGAAGTTATAATTTAAAGTACATTGATGTATTTAAATACCTAGCATTCCTACCAATGACGTCCCCTTCCTTATGCAGGGTGACAATGCTATTTCACTTGCAGCACATGTACTACATGGCTATCACACTGTGCAGCAACGTTCTGGAACACACTAAGCGTTATTTGTGTTTTCCCTTTCCCTGCCAATTTAAATAGGACAAACTGTGTATTCAGCACAACTCGGAGGAGGGATCCTAGAGGGAGCACTGTGTCACTTCCTGCAGTTATCCCGCCTTTTGCTTTCAGTGGATTGAAGATATTAGTGGCAAAGGAGAGGGTTACAGCATTCCCACAGTAAAGTAAGTTTAAGAAAAAACAGAAAGCATACTGACAACGAAAGGAATGCACATAGACAGACTTGAAAATTATTTCACTGGATTAAACATTTTTTTTTAACTGCCTGAAATCCACATTTAAAGTGACACTAAACACTTAAATGCATTCAAGCACCTTCACTATTAACAAAATGTATCTTATTTGTGTATCACTCGGCTGTAGATCCTCAAATCATCTCTGAATTGGTGCTGACACTGTGCTTCCTTCTGGAGGGTGGCTACTTTTGTCCCTGTGTGTGTAGTAAAGTAGCCACCACTCCAAGCTCGCTCCCGTGATGGACTACAATGTCATGGTATGTTTACAGGGATCATGGTGAACAAAAGCAGCCACCCTCCAGAAGGAAGGGCAGTGTCGGCATGAATGCAGAGGTGATTTGAGGATCTACAGCCGAGTGATACACAAATATACATTTTTGTTATTAGGTTAGGTATTTGATTGCATTTTTAAGGTTTAACATCAGAGTTTAGTGTTATTTTAATAAGCTCTCTACATAACAATCTACACAATAAACATTTTTGCATTTCAATGTTTAGAAACCACACACATATCATCCAGTGTGAGGCCTTGACAGCAGTATGTGTGATTTTCCTACCACACTTACCTCACTCCACCTCTACTCGTACATTCTTAGAGAGCCCTTTCGAGGGTGTTCTGCTTAGTCTCACCTATTGCCAAAACACATACAAATAATTTATACCCAATGGCAAGGTGTGATGCAAAGTTGTAGATTTATACAAACTTTGCTGGGAGTAAAAAGCTAGATTCTATCCTTTTTTTACCCATACTGGAAAAAATGACAGCAACAATCTGATGGATTGCTAAAGGCATTTTATTTTTAACTAAAATGACAACATAAAAGTTTACACAAGTATACAGTTTTTACGGCGGAAAATGGCATTCATTCTTATCCAACACATTTACAAAGTCATTGATAAGAATGTTCTGTTAAACACCTGGATCAAAGTTAGAACCCATTTTTATGTTGACTAAGAGGGCCTGTTATGAAAATTGTTTTTTACAGCCTCTTTGCCAACTTTCTACAGGCATTCCAATATATATCACTTCAGGGTATTTATAAAACGCCAAGACGTTACATTAAAGCCATTTGAGGGCATGTAGTATTTCTGTAAGACATACTGAGACTCAGAACCCAGTCCCCCCTAGTATGATAGTAGTTTATGCTTACAGTCCCTGGTGTGCTATGATCAGTAACGTTCCAAAGTGGGGGTGGTCCACACCAAGTACCACCAGCTAGAGGGTCCCCCTGTGTATCCATCCAAGTTGTATCAGTGTGCAGGGTTTGGGAACGCCAATCAGCACTGAAAGAAGCCCTTAGGTGGAGTAATCTCCACCCGACAGTAGAAGTATAGTCCCGGCCAAAAGGTAGAGGCAGCAGGGCACAAATGCAGGGGGGGTTTAATCAATATTGTTTAATATTGTTCCGGATAGCCACTGACCACCAATGGTTGGGGAAGGGTGGTTGATTATTGTTACATCCAGCCACTGACCACCAATGCTGGGGGGAGAGTTATTGCTGCACCCAGTTGTTGACCATTAATGCTGGGGATGTATTATTGTTACAGAAGGTTGGGGTTTATTATTGCTGCCAATTACACTACTGCTTGGGGGGAATAATTATCTGGGAGTGGTGGTTGTTGTTGACACCACATTTTTCTTCTTGATACCTTTGAGACATCCCTTCTATATTAAAATATTGGCAACTATACAGGTTATAGCAGGGGCGGACTGGGCCGGGGGGCAGGGTGGCAATTGCCCCCCGGGCCTCTCTGATGCCATCGTGAACGGCCGCTGCCACCTGCACCCGGCCAGCCGCCCGCCCTCCGCATCCGACGCGGCTCTGTGAATGGTGCGGCCGCTGCTCCTCAAGGAGGGACTCTTGCCGCACCATGGGCCTCTGGGTTGTACTTGCCCCCTGTGCTAAAAGTTGCCAGTCAGCCCCTGGGTTATAGTGTCTCTGAGCTCCTGTAAGCGGGGCAAATTTATATACTTACAGCTTCTGCTGTCTGCCCTTCATTGCCCAGTTCTGCTCCCATCCTCAGCACGCATGGCATTCAATTTAATTACTAAATATAATTTTGATTTATAGATAGGTTCTATAAAATGATCGGCCTCAGGTACCAGATATTATGGGTATGCCACTGACTATCAATAGAATAATTAGGAAATGATGTAACTTGATATTTCCTATTAGATAATTAGGTGGGGAAGCAAGCTCCACTTGTCATGTATCAGCCCATCACTCTATTCTACTGTGTAATACTTTGCAGGTTATATGTAACAAGTCAATACATGACAGGTAGAGCACACATCCCATATAATTAATCTTAAAGAAAGTATTAAGTTACAGTATTTCCTATTAGATACCAATTATAATGATGACATGGAAGCACACCCTATAATGCTTTCGGGAGCCGATTTATAGACACTGTACTAATAATAAACTGTAATCTCACTATCTCTCCAGCGGCGATTAAGTTATTTTTGCAATATTCGTTTTGCAGCTTTATATATACAGTAAGGTGATAAAACTGCAAAAACTGTAATTTATTGCGTAGTAAATGTGCAAAGATAATTCCTCTCCCAATTATAAATGGATCCCTAAGCTTTTTTCTGCAAAGTCCCCTATCACATCTTCATAAATGTATCCTAAGTTTGTTTTTCCTGCAATGTCCTCTAACAGGTCTTGCTAAATGACAACTAAGCTTGTAAAGAAGTGGAAGAAGACATTGCAGACTGCAATGTCTTCTTCCACTTCTTTATGAATGGGCCACTAAGCTTTTTTTTCCCTCAATGTCCACTTGTTTTTATAAATGGGCCCTAAGCTTTTTTTTTTGCAGTGTCCAAAACCTCTTCTTTATAAATGGGTCCTAAGCTTTTTTTCAACGTGCCCTATCACTTCTTCATCAATGTGTTCTAAGCAAGTTTTTTGTTTTTGCAATGTCCTCTACAACATCTGTATACTTTTTTTTACTGCATTGTCCTCTGCCAATTCATTATAAATGGTCCCTAAGTATTTTTTCTGCAATGTACTTTGGCTATTCTTTATAAATGGGTCCCAGGGGGTCATTTTTAAAAAATGTCGTGAGAGACACTGCAGAAAAGAAAAGCTAAAGAAACATTCATAAATATTTGGCAAATAACATATAAAGAAGTGGCACAGGACATTCCAGAAAACAAAGCTTAAGGGCCCTTTTAAGAAGTGGCAGAGGACATTTCAGAAAAATAGCTCAGATACCTATTTATAAAGGTGAGGCAGAAGGCATTGCAGGGAAAGAAGTCAATTCATAAATAAGTGTCAAAGAACATAGCAGAAGGAAGATTGGGGGCCCATTTGTAAATAAGTGGCAAAGGACAATGCAAAAAAGCTCATTTTTAAAGAAGTGACCAAAGAAACTGTAGGGGAAAAAAGTTTGGGATCAATTAAAGAGTGGTAGAGGACATTTCAGAAAAACAAAGCTTAGGCAGAAATGACAGAGGACACTACAGATACAAAGCTCAGCTCAGGGCCATTTTAAAGAGCCCTCTAAGCTTTTTCTGCTATGTTATTTTCCGCTTTTCTTTGTAAATTTGTCTAAGATTTTTTCTGCAATCTATATATTTGTAAAACATTATGAATACAAGAGCTATATTACCTGCCAAAGTACAGTATTTGAATTTCTGTCCACCCAGTCCTGCGATTACCGCAGCCTAGCAAGGTAATTGACATATCTTTTCCTGTTCCAGTTATGGGCTGATAGAAGGGACAACACTATGGGGGGGTATTTAGCAAAATTGGAGCAGACAGAATATGTAGCAGTTGCCCATGACAACCAAATCAAATTCTCTCTTCAGTTTGGTCAATTAGGCTTTGAAAATGAAAGAGATAAACTTTAGAGGATTAGTTGCCATGGGCAGCTAGTCCAGATTCTATCTGTTCCAGTTTTGATAAATACCCCCCACAGTGTTGTCCCTTCTCCCTCTGTGTCTTTTCCGACCCACCTCAAGCCTGATGATTGGACAACGAAGGAGCAGAGCTGATGATCATCTCTTTGCTTAGTCTGCTCTTTCTTTCAATTAGCATGTTACTTGTCAGCAGAATTGCATGCAGCACGTATGATTGTCTCCCAGTCCCCTCTCTCTCTCTCTCTCTCTCTCTCCGAGATCTGCTGTGTAGGGCATTGAAATAGACTGCAACCAACTCAAATTTAGGCACTGACACTTGTTGCATTTACAAAAATACAGTTAATGATTTATTAATGAATGCATAGCTGCACTAATATGTATCTTTTTATTTGCCTCCAGTCAGAGAGCTGTGACAGGATCGAGAGGTGAGCGAACGCCGGTATGTGTTCACTCACCTCCCGATCTACGAAGCCGACCTGTGACAGTCTCATTGTCACAGGTCGGCTAGAACTATGAGGTGAGTGAAAATAACTCACCTCATAGTTCTCCTTTAATGTTATTGTCAGACACTCACCTGTGGGATTTTTATCCAACCATTCAGTTCAAGTCTATTTGTGTCAGGCTTGGTCATCTCCGCCTTATCCTGTAGATATCTTCTCCTCCGTTGCCTCTTCCTCAAATTCCTCTGGTATAGGCCCTGGGTTCTGTTGCTCTTCAGCTGCCTCTGCTGGGTCATCCTCCACTCCAAATGCCTGAATTACCATACCATCCAACTCTAAGTAAAAGCGGTCACTGGGATGCATCCTGATTTTCCAGCTCCTTTTTAAGGTCATTACCTGTCATATACTTTAATAACTCATGTGTGTTACATTATTGTGTTTTGGACTGACCTTAGGTTTTGCATGAGTTAGCAGAAAAACTATTCCTTACAGCAACTGCATAATAGACAGAGAATAAAATACAGCAACATAGAGTGGTCTGTTGGCAATGTCACTCTCACAGTACCTTTGTGTGACCTCAGGCAGGGACAGCCCAGAATTTCACTGGCATCAGCCTTGGGTCCTTTTTTTACAGGACTGGGACAGACATTGGCTCAAGGGTTGTTCTTCACTGCAGCATTTTTCTGTCATGGACTCACAGTGAGTTTTCAGGCTGATGTTGGAGAAGCTGTGGCAAGTACAGCCACTAAGTCATTCGCCACTTAATTGAAACTGGTCCAGCATCTGCCTCATTGATATCTTAACACTCAGCTCCTCAAAATAAGTCGGAATACTCCTCCTCCCAGTATATGAGCCTGGATTTTGTATTCAATGTTAGGAGGAGTTGAATGTGGAGAGTTGAGTGTCTCTCTGATTTCCTAGATGCACACATGGCTACATGCATGTCTACACACATGACATTAATTAGTTATATTAATCACTATTTGATTTATGCAATGGGTGTTGAAGAGATGCAAGGGAGATTATTTCTGGGGCTCAAGCACTACTACAAAGCACCACTCCTGAGTTCATACTCTATGTCTAATACTATTTAAACTCTAGTTTCGCTGCTAGTTTAACCATATATGTAAAATACCTTATCTGTTAAATCTGGAATCGTTGTTTGCATTTCACTGATAAATCCTTTTAATCATTAGTAAGAAAACAATTTCCGGGCACATACGTAGTATGTAATGTGACCAAAGTACACAAAATTCAACCCACTCTAATTGTAATACAGTTACTTATGACCTAAAAGAAATAAAAAAAAAACATGTAAGGCATGTTGTAGTTAGAACAAAACGTTTTCTCCCTTTGCTAATGGTATCTAAATTAATTAATTAATCGAATCAATAGATAGGTGGGGGGACAATTTTTTATAAGAAAGACACCATATCATATTATATTTTACTTTGGCAGCCATCAGCTCTTCCATTGGCAGAAAAATCCAAAGCCTAAATGCTCAAACGCGGAATCCTCAAAATCAGATATGTTTATCCAACCATTCAGTTCAAGTCTATCAGGGACGGTTAGTAACTACATGAAAATGTGTACAACATATAAAATATAAAAAATTAAATGTGCACCTAAAATGCATATTTTAGCAATGTAACTGAGTTTTTACTGCGAGACTGAACAAAATGCATCAATACAAATGGCAAATGAAATTATGCAATCTGAAAACAAGCATGAAATAATCTAAAAGCTGAAAATGGAAGAAGCTTGCCATATAAATAACATACTTCAGTGTTAAGCAAGGTGTAAATAATTACTTAATTGTGTCTATCTGTTTTTGGATGATTGCTATTAATACTACTTCAATCTGATCTGCCATTCTGGGATACAAAATGTCAGGAGGCTATATGAAATTAGCCTGAAATGTTCCTCTTGTTGAATCTATCTTCTCTTATATCCTCCCTCATTCCATTAAGCTGTCCACCAACATTTCACTTTTTATACTCTTTTAGAAATCTATCTGTTCAGGTAAGCATATAATAATCTCCAGTTCTCTTCTTTTATCTCTACTCGACTGCATTTTTAAATGTAAGGCCAGTTACAAAACTCCCACAACTCAAACTATAAAGCCTCACAATCAATGCAACGGTGGTAAAAAAGGAGTTTTATTACAAAAATGATTTACTGGAACCTGTGGGAAGAAAAAATATTAAACAAGCAGCAGGATTTGTTAGCTGACAGCATAAAGGGCACTTGCTCCATATTTGCCCATCCATCAGCATCTGGAGCTATTCTGTCATTTCTACTCTTCGTTGTAGAGAAGAATATACATGCTCCGTGTCTGAGATACCTAACAGTATTCTTGGGTATTATCAGGTTATAAGTTAGGGGGCTGAATATGAAAATGCAAATAGGGATTATCAGAAAATCCAGAATTTCCAGAAAAAAAGTAGGCTGTCATGGTTGACGTTTTCACTGAAAAACTATTTCCCTGGTTGACATGCTGATCTTTATGGCACTAATACTTCCAGAGCCACTGGCCTATAACAAGTATGTAGGTCAAAGACTTCCTTTCTGATTTCACTGGCTGCAACCTTGTTTTGGAATAGTATGTACTAAACTCACGGGATCTGTACCAGAGCCAGGCAACAAAAATTTTAAATAGGACATTCATTAGCAAGTGTATTTTGCTCAGTACAGGATTCCTCTAAGCAGTAGATGGAAGAACACTCAACATGTAGAAGAGTGGAAGTACATTAGGCGAGAGGAGCTCATCTAATTTTAAATGATAAGATTCTCTTTTGTATTACCACCTTAAAGCAGTGATGTGCAGTAAGGCCCGGGCTGTGCGAGGTCTCTGGTATGTGCGGGGTCTCAGGTGAGCTCTGCATGGAGTCAGATGGGCTGCCCGGGTCCTTGGTATGTGCGGGGTCTCAAATGGGCTCTGCAGGATCTCAAGTAGGCTGTCCAGGGTCTCAGGAGCGCTGTGTGGGGTCTCAGGTGGGCTGTGCGTGGTCTCTGGCAGGCTGTGCGGGGTCTCTGGTGGGCTGTGCGGGGTCTCTGGTGGGCTGTGCAGGGTTTCAGGTGGGCTCTGCAGGGTGTCAGGTGGGCTCCACAGGGCTTCTGGTGGGCAGTGTGGGGTTTATGGCGGGATTTGCAGCAGTGAGCGGGAACGTGTTCTGGGGGTAGATCCTTTTTTTTGGCGGGGTGGGCGGTTTGGGGGATGCAAAATTTTGCTATTGGGCTCTGTGATTTCTAGTTATGCCCCTGTACGCAGTACTGAGTATGCACCACAGGCAGTGCACAGAAGACAAATATTACATTAGCTTGCAGACAAGTAACTGAGTTTTTTTTTACAAAACAGAGACATGAGAGGGATAAGGGAAGAGAGGAGATTCTCAATTACAGAAGTGACATTACTTGTCACCAGAACAAGGATAGATGAGAAATCATACAATGAAGACACTAGTTTTGGTGACCCTGATGACCACCAGGGATTTCCCTCACTTTGGAAGGATTTTCTCTCACTTCCTGTTGTGGAATAATAATGGAAATAGGTTGGCATCAAAGTTTGGGTCATATGATGTAGTGCAGCAGCTTTAAAATTCAAGAAATGCTAATTTGTAGGAGTGTATTTCAAGGAGGCAACATTTAGATTAAAAGCTGATGTTTTATTGCATATATTTGTAAATATACTGTATGTCAAGCAACACTGCTGAGCCAAGACATGCTTGCAAAGTCTGGTCCCCAACTGTCAGGGAACCAGGGGTGTCACCTCTCCTCAGAGCCGCCGGGTACGGTGTAGGGCAAGGGGGCTCCTTCGCCTGGCAGAACTCCTGGCACCAGGGTTGAGGAGCCCATGCACGACAGAATGTGCGTGCACAGAGGGTGCGTGTAGCGCGCCTGCGCCCATTAGGGCCGTCAGGTGTGGGCCATGCTGGGGGTGGTTCCCGGCACACACTTTCCTCCCTCTCTTCCTGCCATTGGCTCCCGGACAGAGAAGCCTCCTGGTTGCCTTTGCAAACAGGGGGTGGTCTTGATTCCACTGGCTGTAAAAACCTGGTCAGAGCTCTGGCTTGTTGCTGAGTTATTCCATCTCTATGGTGTGATCACCTATCCTCTTTGTTGGATCTTGCTGTCGTTTCCTGAACCCTCATCCGAACCCCTTTGGCCTGTCTACTGCTTTTGAATCTTAACTGCCTGCCTCGACCCAGACTGGACATCACTACCCCTTTGGATTGCCCTCTTGTACCTCGTTCTTTGGATCTTGGTCCCCTTCCTGCCAGTGGGTTCCTACTCACACTGTGAGTCCGCGGCACCGCCTGACACCAACCCTAAACTCCAGTATATGAGCACCCAAACTGCAATATATAAATAACAATGGAGCTGCTGAACTCTGAACACTAGAGGCCACCCAGTGGAGAAGAGTTAAGCAGTAACCTCCAGGAAAATGGCTTGCTAACACAAAGAGGTTTGTGGCTGCCTGCATGTCTAAACACTCTTTTTCCCCAATGGTGTAGGCATGCTAGAACCAGCACCATCACAGAGACTAGTGGGAAAAAATAGGCAGATGTCAATGTTTTGGGCACATAGAAGAAGAGTATGAAAATCCATAGGGCCCCTGGCAGTTGCCGAGTTTATGCTAACTCAAAATGTGGCCCTGCTATCACCCTAGTTTTATTGGGACATTATTTACTATTTCAGTTCACCACCCACTGTAAAAAAATGGTGTTTTGAGGCAACTTTTTAGATTAAAGCATATCTAAAGCCAACAATGTAATATATTGCTAATTATCAGTCCTTATGTGGTGGCCGTGGAGCGTGCTCGAAAACGAATCCCCTGTGAACAAAAAAGTGAACGTGAAATCACAACACACAAAAACGTGCACAAGGGTGCTATTGGTCCTCTCTAGTGAGAAGGGCCACAATATTCCTGATCCCCCATGGCGCAAGGCTCGTGACAGGTACAAGAACGACTCAGGTCCACCAACCCGAAGGCCGCCAGACCCCGATCCTCTGGGACCTGCCGAAAGGTCCACGAGTACTAGGTTGGGGGCTCCCCCGAAGAGAGACCCCCAGGTGAGAGGAGGCAGAGGGGCCCATGTGTAGGTCACAGAACCTCCTCCCAAACTTCAGGAACAGGCCCCAAAGGTACCTGCACCCTTCGTCATCTGTGAGAGTCAAAACATGCCAATCGTGCATTTTTAAGACTTTTTTTTCCATTTATTTTTCTTAGGTGCAGTAGCAGGTGTAGATGGACTTTGTGAACAAATTAAATCCAAACTCCAGTTACTACTTTTTAAGCATTTACAGCAACAGTTTTCTTTGTTTCCTCTTAGGAAAAAGATTTTACATAAACTAATAAAAACTGACCATTGTAAGCACCCCTGTCTGTGTTAAATGATTAATCTCAATTCTCTATCTGCCACTCTTGCTGGACAGCTTGGTCTGTTAAAAGAAGTTGAAAAATAACAAACTCACTGGCCGGATCACCAGGTGAAATAAAAAAAAAAAGCCTAATTTTTTTTTGTTTTTAGGGTTAGATACATTTTAAATATTAGATTAGGAAAATTATCTGACTAATTAAAATGATAGCTGCAGGACTTTTTTATACAAGCTATGTGAGCGGCAAGAGCACAAGAATATTTCTGTTGCGCTTAAGTGCTATGAAAGGTGAGCTACTTTTCCAAAACTTGCATTAGCCAACCGACACCATAAATATAATGGTAAAACAAGATTCCAAAGTATGACTGGTAACCTAAAAATAAGATATTACTAGTTTTCTATTCTATGCTGGGCTTTGAAAAAGCTATAGTACATCTGTGGTAAACCCTGATTGTACAAGGGTCAGAGCCGATGTAATGAAGATGACCCAATGTTCCTACACATTTTACAGACATCTAGAAGGCTTGTCTTTTCCTCTTTTTTATGTAATAATTCTAAATGAATTTGTAGCTGAACTAAATGTTTTATCTTTATAAAAGACATTAAAAAATGTCATCAGTATATACAGCATTTCTTTTAGCAGTCAGTGTTTTATACCACTGGAAATTCTGATTTATAAACCTCCTTGTTTTTTCTTTTATATACAACTCACCTTATAAAAATATTTCACAATAACAATTATAGCACCCCCTTATCTCTGGGCAGTTTAGGAGGACCTCCAGATGGCTAGGTGGGATAGCATTTCAACTCTCAGGGCAAAATCTTTGACTTGTTGGAAGTTATAAAAAGGAAATTGATCACCAGTCATTTTAGTATGTTTGAAAGGGTTTGTTTTAGCACAGTAAACTCAGGAGAGAGGGTTAGGGCACAGGATACCCGAAACAGGCAAAAATACAGGTCTGGACATCTTTTCTAGTACAGCAGTAGTAGTAACCTTAAGAGCAGCCAGGAAGAACCCAGGTCCTGAGCAATCACAGGTACCTTAGTAGATGAGCAGTATGAACGTCTTGCAATGTCTGCAGGTATCAGCTAATATCCAGCTTTCAATGCTACTCTTCAAAACAGAAGCCTCCTGCTAAGATGCTCCATACAGGCAGCCCTCTTCATGCTTTGTTCCCACTGCATGTGCCCTCCAGCAGGATAGGGCAAATCCTTCAGACCCCACAACAAAGCCCAACTGCAACAGCCTTCATAAAAGTCCTCCTCACCTGGCTGGAGCCCAGGATGTAAACTTCTTCTCACATTGGCAACCTCCCCATGCCAAGCCTGGGAGCCATAGAAAACCTTATGATAGGTCACCCTAGATATTTATTGCCTTTTCCCAGCATAAATGAACAATAAACCTCGTATTCATTGGCTGGAGAGAAATCAATACTCATCACATCATGTGCAATTACATGTGAATGTCTGCAGGTGGTGGCAGCTGTCATTGTATTGTACAGAGCCTTCAAACTGCAAGAGATTGCAGAAATGTTTCTCACAACATGGAGGTAAATCAGTCACAAAGATGTTTCCTGGACATCTAAAGATATATAAATACAGTATATATATATATATGTATGTATTTCTTGCCTAGCTCTGGCATCCCACCTCCTGGCAACCAGTGACATCACTCTGCAGTAGAGCACACACAAAAAATACCCCACAATTTGCATTTTGACACGCAGTCGCGAAATGCGCTTGCATTGCCATTATTAGTTAATGGCACCCCAAACGCGGATGGAAAAACGCACATTCCTGTAGAACGCATTTCACAGATTTTGCTACATGCACTACTTTTCCGCATTTGTCGTGCATCAATGGGTAAATCAATGGGAACACGCAGCAAAGGCAGAGAACAAACATGCACAAATAGAATGCTGCCATATAGTTGATTACAAAGGCTGATACTAAGTCAAATTTAGGTACTTATACTAGTTGTATTTGAAAGCCAGTGTAGCATTGCAAAGGTGATCAGTGGATTATTTGTGCAATGCTCTGGCTCCTGAACATTCTCTCTTTGGAATATCTAAGTGATTTAATCAAGCCAGCATCTATTCATAACCACAATCTCCTTCTGCAAATGAGGATGGAGAGCGGTGCGGGGAGGGGACAGCAGTCAGCTGTCACAGGAGGCCAAGCCAGTGGTGTGGTGGAGGAGTCAGTTGTCAGCGATGTCACAGAAGGCCGAACTCTCCACCTGCACCCCCTGCTCAGCCTCCTGTGAGAGGCGAGTCAGGATGGAGAGTAGTTGCAAGCACTCAGCGATCAGCTGAACAATGAGTGTTTGTAAACAACTGAGGATATAGTATGTTTACTGTGCCCCCTGTTTGTCGGCAGTTATGAATAAACAGGAAGTGCTCTACACCACTTCCTGTTCATTCATGATTGTGGCCAGAGTAATTCATATTATATCCACAGTTTATGAATAGACAGGAACACTCAGTATAGAGGCTTCCTTTTCATTTAAAACAGGGACTAATATTCCCCCAAAGCCCCCAACAGTAAAGTACAACAAAATAAAAAGAAATAAAAAAAATAATAATTTTAAAAAGGGTAGAAAAAAAACAAGTTTCGGTTGTGAGATTGCAGAAATGTTTCTCACAACATGGAGGTAAATCAGTCACAAAGATGTTTCCTGGACATCTAAAGATATATAAATACAGTATATATATATATATGTATGTATTTCTTGCCTAGCTCTGGCATCCCACCTCCTGGCAACCAGTGACATCACTCTGCAGTAGAGCACACACAAAAAATACCCCACAATTTGCATTTTGACACGCAGTCGCGAAATGCGCTTGCATTGCCATTATTAGTTAATGGCACCCCAAACGCGGATGGAAAAACGCACATTCCTGTAGAACGCATTTCACAGATTTTGCTACATGCACTACTTTTCCGCATTTGTCGTGCATCAATGGGTAAATCAATGGGAACACGCAGCAAAGGCAGAGAACAAACATGCACAAATAGAATGCTGCCATATAGTTGATTACAAAGGCTGATACTAAGTCAAATTTAGGTACTTATACTAGTTGTATTTGAAAGCCAGTGTAGCATTGCAAAGGTGATCAGTGGATTATTTGTGCAATGCTCTGGCTCCTGAACATTCTCTCTTTGGAATATCTAAGTGATTTAATCAAGCCAGCATCTATTCATAACCACAATCTCCTTCTGCAAATGAGGATGGAGAGCGGTGCGGGGAGGGGACAGCAGTCAGCTGTCACAGGAGGCCAAGCCAGTGGTGTGGTGGAGGAGTCAGTTGTCAGCGATGTCACAGAAGGCCGAACTCTCCACCTGCACCCCCTGCTCAGCCTCCTGTGAGAGGCGAGTCAGGATGGAGAGTAGTTGCAAGCACTCAGCGATCAGCTGAACAATGAGTGTTTGTAAACAACTGAGGATATAGTATGTTTACTGTGCCCCCTGTTTGTCGGCAGTTATGAATAAACAGGAAGTGCTCTACACCACTTCCTGTTCATTCATGATTGTGGCCAGAGTAATTCATATTATATCCACAGTTTATGAATAGACAGGAACACTCAGTATAGAGGCTTCCTTTTCATTTAAAACAGGGACTAATATTCCCCCAAAGCCCCCAACAGTAAAGTACAACAAAATAAAAAGAAATAAAAAAAATAATAATTTTAAAAAGGGTAGAAAAAAAACAAGTTTCGGTTGCAGCCTGACATTTTTTATTTTTGGTTTCGGTCTGAAAATTCAATTTTGGTGCACCTCTAATAATAATAATAATAATAAAGATAATAATAATAGTAATAAAATTGATTTAATAATATTAATAATAATACAATTACTATAACACAACACAGGCAAAGCAGGAATTTAGGCTTTCCTTTGTAACTATTAAAACTTGCTTTGAGTGTACTTATTGTATACAAATATGATGTCTCCCTTGTTACACATAAAAGAGGAATAATTACTGGACATTATATTTAGATTATAGCTGGAGAAGGAAAGAGGAAATGAATCACCGAGATGGGGCTAAAAAATCCTGCATATTCATCCTAAAAATTCAGATGTCTTCCTATAATTCACTCTCTCATCAATGTGGAATAACATCCTCAGCAGAAAATCTGTCTTGTACAAAACAAAATATGTTTCATCACATTTTACTAACACCTAGAAATGTGTTAATTAGTCCCAAAGCAAACTGTCAGAACAAATAGCGGATATGACTATATATCGATAGACTTGTAAATCATATTGGGGAATAAACTGGGAATGTTAATGTTCTCTAATGCTGCCTTAATCTTTCATTTAAATGTATCACTCTGTTTTTATCACCGTTTAAAGTAGGGCAAATTGATAAGTAACTTAACCTTTTTTTACTTTAATTTGACGGTTCTCTCAACAATAATTTTTGTAAACAATTGACATGTTTTGGTAAATAAATAACATATTTACGGAACCTAACAGCAGAATATGTTAAACAATAACATTTTATGGAATGCCCCCAAAAAGGGAAAAACCTGTTTTTTTTGAGCCCTTAATATAGTTATTGGAGTTGATTTACTAAAGAAGAGACTGTTCACTTAGCAAAATAAATGCTCACTAAGATTAGTAAATTAGGTGAAGCTGTGTTCATTTTAATCAATCAATCATGTTCTAGCACAAAACCCTTTTTTTAAAGTAAAAATAATTGGGTATTCAAAATGCAAACAGGTTCACCCTATTTTCTAACATTCACTTTGCAAAGTGAACATACACTTTGCTCAGTGAACAGACTCAATTCATTTAGTAAATCACCACCACTGACTTTTATCAGGACAGAGACAGAGGCAACTGAAGGTTGTGTATATGCTAAAGTAGAGTTTTAGCTATTTTTGTCCTGTTCCGGATGAATCTACAAGAATCAAGTAAAGACACATTAATCTCATGTTTGTGTCCTTGTTGAAGCAATTCGTCTCACTTCTTGTCTCAGTGATACATTAGGATTTCTCTTTAACAGGGACACAAGAAGCAATAAAACATGAGAGTGGCCATAACCTTTTCAGATTCTAAAAAACAGTTTGGGCTCTATTTATAGGGCAAAAGAAGAGATTCCCTGGAGGAATTCTAGTGACTTATGCATTCAAAAAGTCCCTCTTCGGGACATACCAAGTAATAAATGGTAGTGGGTCTGTAACTGGGTATATCATAAGAAGAAAAAAAGAAGAAAAGAGGTCATAAACACATCAAGAAATGCTGGTCTATATCATAACAAAATAAGGTCCTATCATTAAAATATGTTACATCTTGAACTAATATTTTAAAGTATAAATACAGCCCAAGCAAAAAAGAAGAAAAGAAGTCATAAACACTGTCCAGTGTGCTAACCGAAGAAGTTGCTTCAGACCGTGTATGGGAAAAAAAGAAATACTCTTATTGAAATATATAATTTATGCAGACACAGGACGTTGATGCATTTCGCCCCTCCTCCTGGGGATTTGTCAGAACGTTCCGACAAAGCCCCAGGAGGAGGGGCGAAACGCGTCAACGGTTCTATGTCTGTGAGCCACATATTTATAATATCCGTTTGAATATACTGACGGCCATTCATCCCGTCCTTATAAAGATTGGACTGATCAAACTTACTTTGGATATCAAAGATGGCGCTTTAATTCAAATAAATGGATCAGTGGATTTTGTTTGTTCAAGATTAACCTGTGCTCTACATGCTTGATGTCAACACAACGATATCAAAAGAGAAAGGGGGAAAAAATACATGGTTCCTTTTTGAATTGTTCCTGCGAGTAATCATTATCGTTAACTGGAAGTCGTGATTAGGTGTTTGTTTATAAGACCTTCTAGAAATCGAGTATATACAGCCCACGGATCAGTCTACGATACCTCTTGCACAGTATTCACAATTGATTGGCTGATAGCCTGTATGTACCCTATGCAATTACAAGTGAATGGAATTTGATTGTTACCCTAGACTTGTTGGGCAGCGGTGAGCTCAATACACATGAAAGTTAGTCCACAGGTGTGTTAATGATATCCCCGATGGTGGATCTAGAGATAACCCCTCAGGAGTGAGTGAATGCATATGAGTGATATGACGACGTTGTCAAATTTTAAAGTGGTGTTGGGATATGGTGCAATATTTACTCATGCATAAATTATATATATATATATATGTTTCAATAAATGTATTTCTATTTTTCCCATGCATGTTCTAAAGTAACTTCTTCGGTCAGCACACTGGACAGTGTATATGACCTCTTTTTTTTCTTTTTTGCTTGGGCTGTATTTATACTTTAAAATATTAGTTCAAGATGTAACATATTTTAATGATAGGACCTTGTTTTGTTATGATATAGACCAGCATTTCTTGATGTCTTGCGTCTTCCTCTTTTATATCTACAGAGAAAAAATTAAAGTGACACTGAACTCTGGAGGTAAATTTTAAAAATGCATTCAAATACCTTAAACTATTAACGAAAATGTATCTTATTTGTGTATCACTCGGCTGTAAATTCTGAAATCATCTCTGAATTTGTGCTGACACTGTCCATCCTTCTGGAGGGTGGCTACTTTTGTTCCCCATGGTCCCTGTGTTTTGTAAAATAGCCACCGCTCCGAGCTTGCTGGGGAACAAAAGTAGCCACCCTCCAGAAGGAAGGACAGTGTCAGCATGAATTCAAAGATGATTTGAGGATCTACAGCCAAAGTATTTGAGTATTTCTTGAGTATTTCTTCCTATGTTTAACACACTCACACAAAGTGATATGGAGAAAGAGACTGGGCATGCTCAGAACTCTCATCTACTTTCTGCGTCTCATTGTTCATAATCATTTATCATGTCTATAAAACCAAAGTCCCTTCATTTGTTTGTACTAAAACAACAAAACAATCAGGAAATCAAGTCTATTTGCATATTAACTCTGACAAGTACTCCAGCTTCCCAAATACATTTCTGTCCAATTTCCTAGTACAGAAACATTGGCATATACTGTATAACTAAATTTGCCTCAGTGAAGGTTGTTTACTTCATTAGGATGATCTTACATATCCCTACAGATTATATACACTTGTTATAAGGAAAATACATCATTCAATTCATGCAAATAAAAGCACCATCAATTAAAATGTTGCTAATGGTATACTGAAAGTACAAAGTCACCTTTGCATTTAAAAAAAAAAGGTTGCTGCATAACATGTAATAATACATTTCATTAACATGTTGCTTGATTTAAAGTCACACTTATTTCCTATGTTTTAAATAATTTATATGTCTAGGTATGTACAATTTTAGATTCAATTACCTAGTTTATAGAGCCTAATTTACACTAATCCTCAGAATCCACTGATTTTATCCCAAGAACTTTGTGAGCTGTTACCATGCTGAAAAAATAAAAGTGGTCTGAAAGTTGTGGCCTAACTAAATGATTATAGCTGGTAAAATAAATATTACTATATAAATATTAATATTGTCCGAAAACGAAACTAAAAGTCAGTTGCCGGCATCGGCCGGCCGCGTACAGCAGAGGACACCGCGGGCTCGCAGGGACAAGTGAAACTTTTCTGTGCATTCCTGAGTCTTGCTCGGGGTTACCGCTCTTGGTACTGAAAATTAACCCTGAGCCAGACTCGGGAATACCGCCAGGGAGGTTAATGGAGGTATTTTATATAGTGCCGACAATTTACGCAGCGCTTTACATACTCCACATTCACATCAGTCCCTGCCTCCAAGGAGCCCACATTCTAAGGTCCCTATTGCACACACAAACAAGGCCAATTTAGACAAGAGCCAATTAAAATTCCAGCATATCTTTGGAGTGTGGGAGGAAACCCACTCAAGCACAGGGAGAACATGCAAACTCCTTGCAGATAGTGTCCTGACTAGGATTTGAACTGGGTTCCCCAGTGCTGCAAGGTAATAGTGCTAATCACTAAGCCACTGTGCTGCCCACACATGTTAAAATGCATATTTAAGGCCTGAATATGGCCAAGAATACCCAAAATATTATCAGGGTTATTCACAAAAGGGTGAAGAGTTTGGTAAGTCAGGAGAAGTAAACAATCTAGGACAACATAGCTGAACTGGAAAAAATCTCCAATTCAACTCCCTTTTCAGTTTAGCTATGTTGTCCTAGATTGTTCACTTCTCCTGACTTCTCCAAACTCTTCACCCTTTTGTGAATAACCCTGATAATATTTTCTCAAAGAAGGGACCCTGCAGAAGAAAATGTTGCCATTTGCAATTGTTTATGTCACATGATAATTGGGCTGCTGTTTATCAAATCAATATTTTCAGTACAAAATACACTCAAAATAATTTTAGTGCACACAACCACGTTATATTACTCATTGTTTTGGTAAAATATATTAAAAGCAGTTGTGTCCAGTTAAGCCTCATTCCCACTATGTGAGTTGGGATTTCTGTGGCTGATTTCTCCATTGGAGAAATCAGGTCGGAACCCCAGAGCAGCAGAGAGTATGTAGCTTCATATTATTCTGTTTTGCTGCATAATGTTTTGCTGGGATTTGTAGTCCTCTATAGCCAGTACCATTAGGCATTGCTGTATAATGAATCATTGGGATTTGTAGTCATCTTTAGTGATGGTATTATTCTGCATTGCTGTATAATGTATTGCTGAGATTTGTAGTCCTCTATAGCTGATGGTATTATTCTGCATTGCTGTATAATGTATTTCTGGGATTTGTAGTCCTCTAGAGCCTGTGCCATTCTGCATTGCTGTACAATGTATTGCTGAGATTTGTGGTCCCTCTACAGCTTGGAGTCAGTGGCAGAAACAGGGGTGCAGATTTTGCAGCTGGGACTGGGCCCTGGCACTTCACCACTGTCCTAAAATCATTAGTTTGTATCGTTTAAAAAAAAACTGTCACAGTACCCTAAAAAATGTATTGGTAAATGGTATCAGTGAGTACTTGAGGAAAAGTATCAGTACTCATAATCGGCCTGGAAAAAATGGTATTCGTAGTTACATGCATTTTGGTGAACAGAACCATGCTGACAGGAGGAAAAGACAGAGTAAGTAGATGAATGAACTGAACAATCTGCTTAGCTCTATCTCTGCCTGGTCATAGGATAGAACAGAGAGGTTATCAAGCTGTGCTTGTGCTACATAACTGCAGGAGAGAAAGGTCAGATTACCAGGCTCTGCTGTCTGGAAGTGCTATGTATATCCATCCCATATTTTGGCAGTTAAGCAGCTCCCATATATGTATTTAAATTGTTTATTTACAGCAGTTGTTTGCCCAAAGTCCAGCTTTGATTATATTGTTGCCTAATTCAGTGCAGCCAACCCTTTTTTTTCCCCAGCATTTTGAGGAGACATTTATACTCTGTCTGACAGTCCAAATGCAGACCTCTCCTGCTGAAATTGCTTTTAGTGGAAAAGGAGCATCTAATATCCATGAGGATTGATTATTTTGATCTTCTGATCTTTTCATGAATGTGAGAATGTGGCGTTAACTGTTTGGTGCAACTACAAATCAGCAATATCCATACCTGTTCCAAAGTGTCACTGACACAAAGGTAAGTATACTAAGTTTAATTGAAAATGTAAAATAATATTGTTGGAAAAACATAGAAACAAGCCAGGAGAGCAAAACTGTGATGCCTTTTGATTCTCAGCGGATTAGGCCACTTCCCATGAGGTACAGTAGATAACTCCAAGTGATCCCTGTCACCATGGTTAGCATAACTGCCTGCAACATGTGAATTTATTGAGATAGTTGCAAGCCTTACCATTATTCCTTGCATCACCTAATAAATAATTTCCAGCTGTTTGAAGCAGCCAGCTAGCAGATTGAAGTGAATGAGGACTCTGAATATAAGTCGCAGCAGTGTTCTGGATAGAAATAACTAAGGAAGAGCGCCCTGTGGCTGTTGACAGAGAAAATTAGTTTGTTGTTTAGGCTTATTGCTGTGTTTGTTAGGCGTTTAGTCCTGTTGCAATGTCTTCAAGTATATGAAAATCCAATCACTAAAATGTCATATGGTCTTAAACATGTTAATGCATTTTACATTACTTTCTATATTTGTAAATGTGTAGCTTTCATTAAAATATCCCCTGATGATCCTGCCATTAAGGTACTTCCTGTTAGAGTGACAGTGGTCTGTATTAAGATTGTTTTTTCTGCATTGTCACCTTGTCAGATGTTCTCCTAATGGAGACTACACGCAACCTTGCCAAAATACATTGCACAGGTATGGTCCACTGTCGGCACCATTAGCAAACCTGCTGTGAGAATATCAGTATTCTTATCTTATTGTTATGCTTAACAAATATGCAAACCATTTTTCCCCTACAAAAGGGAAATAAAGAGAAAACTAAAATGCATATGTTCACTTTGGGCTTTACTATTCTATTACATTACATAAAAGTAGGGATGCACCGATACCAGTATCGGTATCGGTGCTGATACTGAGTATTTGGGTGAGTACTCATACTCACCCAAATGCTCCGATACCTAGCACGAGTACTTCCTGTATCAGGAAGCCAGGCAGCACATCATTACACGCTGCCCGGTTTCCTGATTGGCCAGGAAACGGCTCCATGCTCTCTCGTCACTTGTGATGAGAGAGCATGGAGCCGACTTCCTGGCCAATCAGGAAGCTGGGTAGCGTGCAATGACGCGCTGCCCGCTTCCAGATTGGTCAGGAAGCTAGCAAATCCGGAAGCTGGGCACCATATAATGACACAGCGCCCGGCATTCTGATTGGCCGGGAAGCCGGCGTCATGCTCCCTCGTCATCTCATGAATCATAATATTAAAAAAGTGACCTTAAAGCATTATTTTGTATTGCTTTAGAAAAAATTTGACCTGTCCCTTTAAGAAAAAGTATCGGTAATTGGTATCTGCGAGTACTTGATCAAAAGTATCGGTACTCGTACTCGGTCTTAAAACAGTGGTATCGGTGCATCCCTACATAAAAGTCACACTAATGTGATATTATTATAATCAGCGGACTACGTTGAATATATGGTAAATATATGGGGCTGTGCAAATTTGTCCTTTGTATTCCCTAAAATACCAAAGAAATAAAATATACATTTGCTACCAAATTACAGCCATCTCTGCCCCCCCCCCCCCCCCCCCAAACAACACGAAAAAAAAAAAATCCAAAAAAAGGATATTATGTTAGGGTAGACTAGAAAACCTAAAATATATAACAGGAAGAACTGATACATTGTCAAAAAATGCTCAGGGACTCAGGGGGATAAAATTTTGCATGCAGAGATATGTCCTGACATAAATTTTACCTTTGCACTAATATTTAGAGGAACTACTCTCCTTCCACCACTATTTACAACATCATCATCACCATTATTAAAAGCACATAAGGATGCACAATTTTAGAAAATCAAAAAGAATTCTAAGCTACCCCCTCTAGTAAAAAAAACAACAAAAACCATACAGAACTTTGAGGAAATTTTTTTATTAACCTATCTTCCCCCCGCACTGCAACAAAGTGTTTGATTTGGTCTGGGGAGGAAAATAGCAAAAATAGGATCACATGAGTATACCTTTATTATCCTCCCTAGACCAAAAGGAACACTTAACCCTTGCAGTGTGGGTTTTTTATTTAAAAAATTTCCCTGGAGTTCTGCCTTAAACCTAAATTCATGTGAATCAGCATAATCATATTTACAGACTGTTTAGCCATCAACAGAAGAACTGTATACATGGATAGGACACTCCTAGCAATAGGGTTTCATTTAGAACATGTAAAGAGAGGGGCTAGGAGACAACAAATGTCACACATAAAAATTAGTAGAGGTTGATCATAAATTACAAATTAGAAAATAAAACTGACTTAGCAATCAATTAAATAAAAGAAACATTATTTAGAGGTGCACTAGAACTTAAAGCAGACCTTGCAGAAAAGAATAACTATTGAAGTTATACACAAGAGCACGTTCTTGAGAGATTTGGGATCCTCAGGTTTCTCAGAAGGCTATGGAAAGGCTGAGTCACGCCATTGATGCCTCGGTAATTGGGATGGAAATCTGGGTCTAAGTTACTTTTTGTTGGCAAAGTTTGTTTTTTTTTCCTTCAAGATCTGTTTTAAAGTGTGTATCCAAAATAACCTGTTGTTGTTGATGAAGATCACTCTTGAATTCATTCCTACCATGTAACACATGGAAATACATGAACGTTTAATCCACTGTTTTAGTGTTTGAAGCTGAAGAAATTAGCCATAAATAAAAGTAGACATGTTTGTCCAGGCAAGCAGGTTGTTGAATGCCAAAGTTTTTTATTCCAAAATATTGATTACTATTAAGGTTTTCAGCTTTGAGTATACATCTTACAAAAATAAACATGATGCCCTAAACAGTGTAGTGGCAATACTATATCCATAAAAGCCCTTGTTGCATGTCAGATTTACAGAGTCAGCCATTTGGTAAATGTCTCACTCATTCCTGTATCAACCTTGCCCACTATTATAAGGAGCCAACCACTGTAAGGGGACATTTTCGTCTGACCGCCAGCAAGCCTAAAATGGAATTGCACTTTGCCTTAAATGGGCAAAGTACAAGTTTGCTTAAAATTGATATTTTCCCTTTACTAATGTAAGGGAACATTTTCCACAAATCACCAATATAATTACAGATTTCATTGACCTCACCAATGTAAAGGGACTTTCCACTAATCACCATCAATATAAGTGAACGTTTTTACTGACCAGTGTAAGGTGTCATTTTCCATTAACCATTTAAAAATCAATCTAAGGTACCATTTTCACTGACCACCAGTGTAAGGGAGCACTTTTACTAACCACCAATATATACTGTAAGGCTATAAGAGCCAAAAGAGCAGAATTTTTTTCTGGCTTTAAATCCCCCCAAAAAACACATACAACAATTTCAATATTGTAAATTAATGGCATATTATACACATTGTGGCATGTAAAAAAAATATGCACAGTGCAGCGTTTAAAAATGGCAACACTGAAAAACGCATAGCAACGTTTCCATTGAGAATCCATCTAGCACTTCAGAAACGTTTTTGGCGTGAAAATGAAATGTTTTTTAGTGGTACTGAAGTTTTTCTAAGTTTTAAAGTTTGTTTTTCTTTTGCCTGTTTTTCAGCTACATCAGTTTTCTGTGTCATCATCCTTTGCTTTCTATGCCTTCTTCCTGGCAGAGGACTTGGGGACATTCATATACAGTATATATAATGGAAGCGCTATGGCAAACTACTCTATTCCTGAGCATTTACGCTCCTTAGTATTTTATTCTATCCTTTTGATTCCAGGATTTGCTTCTTTTTTTTTTATGGACCAGCAGCAAAGGCTTGCAGTCATGTGATGCCTTTGCTGCTCATTTAAAATGAAATGTGATACCTGAACAAGCTTTAACCCTTTCGCTGCCAAGACATTTTGTGCATTTTTTGCACACATGTTATAATCCACATTTTAGGCCTAAAAATTACTTAAAATCCCATACAGTTGTAAATTTCCTGAAAGGACAGACAGGAGAATAAAATGGTGGCAGTTACACATTTTTATGTTGCATCATATAAGCACAGTTCTTTATCAAATCCAAAATTTCAGTATAAATTACACTTAAGTTTGTTTTAGTACAAGAAATATATAGTTTCTTGTACTATATAGTTTGGCATGTTGGATAGATATCCAACATGCCAAACTTAAAAATTGCATGCGCCTGTGAAACAGCGACAAAATATAGTACCCCAAATTGTCCAGGCGAGGATTTAAAAGCCTGTACAGGTCATCAGTTTAGAGTTAACTATGAATATTGACCCTATAATTATTGCTCTCACTCTGGTGCACATGGCAATACCCAACAAGTGTAGCACAATTGCCAATTTTGTACATAGGCACACCCGACATGTATTTACATTAGTATGAGCAGATTTGTGGGGGTGGGGGCTCTAACTTTTTTTATATTTTCAAATTAAATTAATTTAAATAAATACATTTTACTTTATTTTTAAAAAAAGTTTTTAATTTTTACTTAACTTCATTCCAATCATATAGGGGGCTCACAAGCACCTTATGTGGTAGCATATGTGGTAGCATATTAGCATTTACAGGTTCTCTTTAAGGTGACATTAGGGGTCTATTAGACCAGGACCAGGAGACCACTATGAAATATCGAATGACTCCTGGTTGATTTGACAGGTCTGGAAAAACTGTGTGCCACCTGGATTTCACCAGGTGACTTGATAGGCCGGTGAGCACATAACAAACATCTCCAGGTAAAGTTCATTATCCCACTGACAGGGTTCCCGAATCTATATATACACATGAATACACAGACTAGCACTAGCTCCTAAGCCACCTGTTTAGACGCTTAGGCGGTGCTGGTTTTTAGAGTAGCTGGGCATTAGGGGCAAAAGGCACCGTATTGGACAATGGCCCTGATGAACAGGCATCTGGAGGGGCTTGCTGTGTGGGGCCAGCATGAAGTAGGTTCTTAAGTTCTATTTCATGTCTGCTGTAAAGGCAACACTGAGAACATCCCACAATTTATTCAAGGTAATTATAAAACCAAAGTAAAAACTTTTAGTAACTCTACTTAAAAATATGTCTAACACTTGAATGAAAACAATTTTAACTTTCATAGTTGTTATAAGCACCCCTAATAGAAGCTATGCTTTGTGATTATATATATTTCTATATTTTGAAAATCATAAATATGTATATTTCATGTATGTATTTCAGGTCTTTTAACCACACATATATAACTAGTGTGTGTGCTGAAAACATATTGGCGTGTTTGTCAAACAGTCATGGACTCAGTTTGTGTTTACAGGTGGTAAAATTGGTTTCCAACACCACATGAGTTTTTTTTTTCAATCTGTGGGTTGCTGTTTTTGCAATCTGTTCATGCCTGCCATTTAGAATTCATGGAATGTTACCAAGGATCTTTTGACTTAAAAAAAAACCAAAACAGAAAAAAAAGGGTATAAAGTAACGTTTGAAAATTACACTTAAACTATAAAAACACCCTGGAAAATATGAGATCATTACACGGAGGCTACCCTTGATGAATAAATAAAGAAATTATTATTCAGGCAGTAGAAAATAAATATTTACTTGTTTGCTTGTTTAGAAAGAAAACATTCTTTGCAGAAACCTACAATGGTAGTACAGAAAGTGAGTGTCAATTTCTAAGGTACAAAGATTTATGGTGCAGAGTAACTGGTAACTGTGGTCATTATTTATGTTTTCTTTCAAGTAGGTTACTATTACACATAGAAACTTTAAACCAACATTATTGCTCCCAGAATGAAAACAAAAGAAAAAAATTATTTAGACATTAAGATAACTTTAAAATATGTTTTTTACATAAAACCTGTCAGTCTCCTAATGGTACTATACAAGCCGCAACAGAACACTAACGTAAAATTATAATTTTGACTGTACATAGATGCCCTCTCCAGTGTTCCAGATGGCCACAATTCCAGCATTTAGTAATATGCCTATTTTAACACTTCCTGGTGCAATAAGCTCCAGTTATCCAGCACCCACAAGGATTGGTAGGTGCCAGATAACTGTAGTTTTTGGATACTTGAAAGTTAATAGTAACTCTCAATTAACCACCCCTCCACAGCGCCTCTCTTCCCCCCACAGCCCAATTCACCTGTTGGCTAGCCTCCGCAGCCGACAGGTGAATATAAGCAGCCAGTAGCAATAGCCAGACTGCTATAGGCTATTTCAAATTGCAATAGCAGGCTGGCTATTGAAGCCCCACCCACTAAGCAGAGGAGCGGACCTGAGAGAGAACAATCTCTCTCAAGTCCGCTCCTTTGCTTGGTGGGCAGAGGTTCAAAAGCCATCCAGCTATTGGCATTGCAAATTGCAATAAAATAATATTGCTAAATAAATTTACTTGCTAACAATTTTTTAGTGTACTGTGCACCAAGCAACCAACATTTTTTACTGAGTATGAAGCCGGTTGCTTGAGAGTGCCGGTTGCTTGAATGCTGGATAATGGGGAGTTTACTGTACTTCCTGGAGAGCTATCCCACCTCCTCCTGCCACATGAATGTTTCTATCAGGCCATTGCTATGATGTGTGGGCTTACTGGCCAACAGGAACTTAAAGGTGGGAGAAGCTGAGTCAGCTCTCACCACATCTACTTATTTTCTAATAAAAAAACAAAAGCCACCTGGACTGCATCATGGCCAACTTTAAATTCCGGCGCCTAGGGATGTCGCAGATGAAGCTGTTGGCAGGTGCTATATTTACAGTATGTCAGGTGGACACAGACAGGATATGGCCACCTAAAATGGTCCCAAACCCTTCTGTCCTGACGAAGATTGGTTGGACTAGGTTGAGAAAGTGTACCAGGCAAGGAGTGCTTGTGAATTTTTTTGGTGAAGGGCGGTCAGTAGGTTAGTACAGTAGGTTAGTACAGTTGTCACACACAACCTTCCCTGGATAAAGTTGGCATGGGGTCAGCAAGCTCTTGGCCTTGCCCTGGAGAGCTGCCAGGAGCACTGGTCCAGCATGGCTCCTGTCCCACAGGCACAGTATGGCAGCATTAATCCTAGGATGTTGCATATGCTCTGGGGTGCTTGGGGGGGGGGGGCTACTTCTTCCAAGTACTGTGTTTCCCCGAAAATAAGACCTACCCCAAAAGTGAGACCTAGCACTATTTTTAAAGATTCCTGTAATATAAGACCTACTCCGAAAATAAGACCTAGTTTGCTGGTAGCATGTGAGGGGGAACTTGAAGAGCAGGAGAGATAGAATCAGCCTGCAGGGACATACTGTATTAAGGGGATGACAGGGTACTCCCTCCAGCCAGCACAGTGATAGGGAGCACTCCAGTACCATACTTCACCAACTGCTGTCCCCCTGAAGGCACTTATTGTAATGGTACTGTACTGTAATGTGTACAGGTAAATGTTACCATACTTTACCTCGCTGTCCACTGTCTGATGTCCCCACTGCTGCACCGCTGGTACCGCTGTCCCTGATGGCAAAGGGAGCCGGAGCTGTAGAAAGCAAGGCTGCGGCGGCGGAGGGAGCAGAGCTGCATTAGCCGATATTTCCTCTATAGCGCCGGTTACTGTGACAGGCGGAGTGATACCAGATGCACTCCACCTGTGAGAGTGAAAGAAAGGGATCAGCATTACCGATACGGACCAGTAGGAAAAGAAAGAAAGAGCAACAGTATTATTCTCATTCTTACCACACTAAACAAAACAAAATAAGACATCCCCTGAAAATAAGACCTATTGTGTTTTTTTGGGGCAAAAAAATATAAGACAGTGTCTTATTTTCGGGGAAACACGGTAGTTGAAAGATTGAGGCCAGTGAGGAGGAGGGAATACAAGTGACAGCATACCCTGTCCTACAACCCTCCCAGCCACCAGCAGATTGACCCATTGTGCCATGAAGGATATGCAGCACCACTGCCCATGCTTACTGGACCATGTGTCCATTCTGCTGAGAATGTGGTCCAGCAACACAGACACATTAGATTCCACAGGCGGAAAATAACGGCAGCTGGGTACCTGCCACTGAGGTATAGCACAGGCCATAAACTCATGGAAGGGGAATGATTCTAGGAGCTGGAATGGAAGAAGCAGCAAAGCCAGAAGGTTTGCAAAGCTGGCATTAAGGCGCTTTGCATGGGGGTGATTTGGGGAAATGTTTTTCTTCTGCTCCACTACCAGTGGAAGAGACACCTGCTATGAGAAGGATGCTTCTGGAGTGAGTAGGATGGGTGTAGGAAAATTCTGCAGAGGTTCAAGCTTTCACTTGACCCTTCTAGGTGTGGCCACATGACACTATTTCCTGCTTGATGTTGTGTGTCCTAATCCTACTGAAGCAAAACAAATGGCAAACGCACTCATCAATTTGTTACCAGCTTTACAGCAAGGTGCACATGGAAGGGCTTAATGCAGTACAAAACAAAATGTTTCCCAGCACACTCACCAGCCAGCATGCAAAAAAACTTGTGTCACCGCTAAGGTTAAAAACAGAGGTTTAGATACTGCAGAAAATGTAAAAAACAGCCCAGCCGTGCCAAGGCACCTCTATATAATCCTACTGAAACCCCATGTGAGACTACCTTTGATATCACTAGAGGCTGCAGATGTTGCAGCGGATACGGCAGGAGGATCTTGCGGGGGCAGGAGAAATGTGGAAAGAGAGTCATGTGTTTCCTAATGCATATGGTAACCAGATGGCTGTTGCATTTACCATGGCTGATACACAGAGGTTGCAGACCACAATGGTGCTGTTAGTAGCAGGTATATTAAAAAAGTATGTGAAAGTTCTCATTCATCCAGGTCATGGTATATCTGTAAAAAATAAGTCAAAGCAACTGAACTTGCTGAATTTTTCTGGTCATCCAACCAGCTTTCTCAATTCAGAATGACTTGTACAAAAAATTATCTGGGAATATATATGGTGAATGTTGCTCCAATCCAAAACATTTCTTCCCCCCCGGTCATGGCGCTTCCTTTTTTCCCTGTCAGCTTTCTCTAAACTACTCCAACACACACACTGACAAATGGCTGCTGCTGGAGAAAGCCTTTTAAATGTGAAATAATTGTTTATCATGTTTAATAAAATACAATTTGGGTTCTCGCCAACATGGGTTTCCAGTGAATCCTCCATGTTTGAGGTTGACAAACATGGCGATCTAATGTGAGAATTCACCAGAAAGAATTCTCTGTAATCATAATACAATACATGGACTTTGAACCTAGGTAGGCTGGCTTACAAGGGCCATTTATGGGGACTTTATTATGTGCCAGCCCCCTCACTGGCTGACCTAAGTTCAAAGGCCATGCAGTGTATTATGTTTACAGAGAATTCTGTCTGGTGAATTCCCACATTAGATCACCATGTTTGTGAGCCTCAAACATGGAGGATTTACAGAAAACCCAAATATAAACATAGTACTCTGTGCAACATAAAACAGTCCTTCTAAGATGAGGTCCGCCAGCCAGTAGAGAATTCCACTCTGGTCATGCAATCATGGGTTGTCTTCTGGCACACTGCTGCAGCCCTGGATCCCCATTCCACAGGGTGTTGACTTCAGTCTGCTTCCCCAGCCACACACACTTACACAGAAAGGGCCTCTACACACTGAACCCCGTCTTATCGCAGGCTCTATGCCTTTGTTGACCAAATTTACGACCTATTTTTAAGAGACCTTTCTGGGTTCTTACAAGGAAACTCAACATATCTCCAATTTAACCCCTCAAGTGTAGCGCTGTATCCTGGCATGCTGTCCTTTTAACTTTCCACTTTTCTGGGTTCAAAGACACCCTTTCCTTGCCAGCACTTTCTTCATTACTAACCTCTGCTAGTTTGCTGCTCACCCTTAGCTAAGCCTGCATACCATTTCTGATCCTTGATTTCACACTTTTTTTGATCCCTGGCCTTCCCTAAGTTACATGTCTTTCAGTTATACAGGCCTTATGACTTTTATTTCAGTCTTGTCTTGGAACTGACTTTCACAGTATTGTATAATATGTATTGAGGGCATCAAGACTTGGGGGCATCTAAGAACCGGTAAAGCCATAAAGCTTAAATGGGTAGGTTGCTTCTAGAGTAGTCTATACCAATGGTTTTAATGAAAAAGCTTCCATTTGAGTTTGGCTGTGATATATAACCCTGGTGTCAGAAAAAAGATGAAATGGACTCATTACACTCATGGCTACATTCACACTAGATGCGATTAGATGCATTTATATGCATTTAAAATGGTTTTCTAAATACATATATATGCATCAAATGATTTCAAAATGGATCTATTCACACCTCACATTTAGATGCTTTTATCTGCAGTCAGTTTAGCTACATTTAGAAAAAATAGAAGTCAGGTACATCCAGGAATTGAACTTCTAAATGCACCAAAATGCATGTAAACAAATGTAAATGCTTACATGTTTTTTAACTGAAATATCATTAGCTGGTTCAATGTACTGTTTCAATGGACAAAGGACAGATGTATTTAAACGCATATGCATGTAAACGTTTGCAAACGCACAGATTTTGCAGACAAATCTCTGCATAAAAATGCAAATGGCAGGTGTGAATGATGCCTTAAATCAGGAATGATGTTACATGTTCATTGAAGCTTCAACAATGTGACTTTGAGGAAACAACTTGCCAAACTATGCAATAAAACTGTTCATTGTTAACTTTTTTATATTTTTAATTCAGAAAATTACTTAAATTCTTAAAAGAGGCATCCTCCGTTTTACTTGTAACACTAAAGCTGAAAACCAACATCAACTAAACATTTGTTTCTCCAAAAATGAGGACAGCGGTTTAGAAATACAGACACACAGATCATTGAGAATTATGGCAACTTGTATTTTAGACTATCTGCCAAAAAATCATCACAACAGAAAAATGGGTTTTGGAGAAGAAAAAAAAATAGCTGCTTCAGATAATAGTGTGTTCTTTTTTTTTTCTGTGCCATGATGTATTGTATAAAAAGATTTGCTGATGTGAAAAAAAAAAATTCAGGCAGATGGAACGTCAGTGTGGCAAGAGTGAAGCCAATGCTTGGCTGGTTATGGAGGACATATTTTCCCGCTATAGGTTTTTCTAGCTCAGCTGCATGTGTAACTCCTGTTCAGTTACTCTGTTAAAAACTCAACACTATTCACAGCTCAAACAAAATAAATACTAATCCATTTTTTATTATTTTGCCTAAATAGCACCCTCTTAAACCTAGCCTGTCATGGAGTGTCAGTGATTATTCCACAGCAGGATCTCTTTTAGGTTTTTAGGAATCTAGACAGTGAAATCCAAAAGGAATTAAGAGAAAATACAATAGAACTATGAGCAAAAAAGGAAATACATCTAGGACAAGCTAAGGTTTTATGTCTATTTTTAATCAAGAAATGAAACATTACTCTAAAATTACCAGGAAAAATGCATGGATGTAAAGTGCCAAGAGCTGACCGGAGACCCAGACATTTGCTATCCAAGATCAGTGGTCTAAATACATAGAGGTTCACTAGAAGGAAGATAAGTTAGATTTAGAATGTATTCCTGCAAATTTGGGGATGATTTATCACAGTGTTAAGGAAAGTAAAGTTAATGAGTGTTCACATCAAACATTCAATCACGTAACAATTAAAATGTAGCTACTGCCCAAATTCATAGATTATTTATTACAGGTATTTATATAGCGCCGACAATTTACGCAGCACTTTACATAGTTACACATCCACATCAGTCCCTACCCTCAAGGAGCTTACAATCTTAGGTCCCTATCTCACATGCATACAAAGAGGGCCAACTTAGAGAGGAGCCAATTAACCTTCCAGCATGTCTTTGGAGTGTGGGAGGAAACCGGAGTACCCAGAGGAAACCCATGCAAGCACAGGGAGAACATGCAAACTCTTTGCAGACAGTGAACCTGGCCGGGATTTGAACCAGGGACCCTCAGTGCGGCAAGGCACTGAGGGTCCACTGCTGTGCTGCCCATTAGGGAAGTGTTATAACCCCTGTATTGCATCTGTATAACTTTTGGGGAGATTTCTCTTTACTTCCTGTCAGCAAAAACACAAGAAGATGAAAACGCTCTTAAAATCTCAAATTTGACATTGGTCACCAAAACAGAAGCAGCAAAAGTATGAACTTCAGTTTGAAAATATTGCTGCATTGTGCAGGTAATTCATATGGTAATAATTGTGGGTACTGTTGCTGGACTATGATAATTGGGGATACTGTAGCTGTGCCATGCTAACTGTGGCTACTGTTGCTGTACTGTAATAATTTTGGGCACTGTTGCTGTACTGTGATAACTGCGGGTACTGTTACTGTACTATAATAATTGTGGGCATTGTTGCTGTACTGTAATGACTGTGGGCACTGTTACTGTACTATAATAATTGTGGGCACTGTTGTTGTACTGTTAGTACTGTTGGATACTGTGAATATTGCTGGGCATTGTGAGTATTGTTTCGTACTGTAAGGACTACTGGGTATTATGAGGAATGCAGGGCGCTGCACATACTACCACGTACTGTGACGTCACGCCAAAGTAAGTGCAAGTGGGCACTGTAAGAACGATCAAGGGAAACTACTATATAATAAAAATAAATAAATTATATATTAAATAGTTTATTTCAAGGGAAACTACTATATAATAAAAATAAATAAATTATATAATATATAGTTTATGGAAAGCATGTCTTCTATGAGTGGAAATGCAACCCGATGCACATCGTGGTCAGTGCATGCTCTTCTTGAACAACCTTTCAAAGGTGCATTTTGTTTGTGAGATGTGAGTAAGTTGTTTCTTTAGAAGCCCACAGCCCAGCCCAGTCTAAAGAATCAACTGGCAATACTGCAGAGCATTAACAACATGGAGAAGAGTTTGGATCACACTCATCAGGTTCTTGTGGAGAATGGAATAAAGGAAGGAGGTAATAAGGAGGTACAGGATCTCAAAGTGGGTAGTTGGAGTTAGAGGAAAGACAGATACGGTAATATGTCACCAGGACCATGATCGTGGAACAGAATGCTGTTTACTGGGCACCCGGGTTTGGCACATTGCGGAATGGATGGCGATGACCAGGCTGTCATGGTACACATTGGTACTAATGACAAAATTAGACTGACTTCAAGGACTTAGGTGCAAGGATAAAGAAAAGGACCTCCAATGTAGTATTTTCTGAAATACTGCCGGTGCTATGAGCCACACCAGATAGGCAGTGGTAGTTAAGAGAACTGAGTAAATGGCTGCAGAACAGCTGGTCCTTCGGGGGTGAGCTCTACACAGGTATTTAGTAAATATAAGATAGAATGGACAGCAATGGCATTCCAATACTACAAGGAATGCAAAACGAGATGTAAAAGCACAAACGGGCAGCTAAAATAGAATACAAAAAACATATTGCCGCAGTCAGTTATAAACCAAAAAATAACAGGTAGGTCCAATAAAAGATAGGCAAAAATATAAGCACAGGGAGAAGGCTGAAGTATTAAACACATTCTCCTCCACAGTGTTTACTTGCAAAAAAAGGGTTTAATGAGCATAACAATGTTTTCAAGAAAATATTCAGTGGGTCGGGGCTAAGTTAAGATCCTCCCTACTCTCCTCTCCTCTCATTGGCTGACATGGGCTGCTGCGCATTCATGAATAACTGCACAAGCACATCAGCTCCCTACCCACGCTCTGTACCCAAGGATCGGTACCCTGAAGCTCCATCCCTACCTCCCTGTCCCTGCCTCCCTTCCATGCTGCTCTGTGACTCATCAACAGAAGAGGATGCCTCTATCTCCCAATAAGCGTGACAACACGTTGACGTGGAAACAGACCCATGTGACAGCATGCAAACTCCGGCCCGTAACCATATGTGCACGCATTGGGAGAGCATGGTCACATTGAAGCTTTTACTATTGAAAAAATAGGAGAGTTTGCGTTGCAAGCCTTGTTACTGCCCGCTTTGGAATTTTAAACTAGACGACAGGCTGTTGATGGCTCTTTACAGATTTTTGGATTAAAATACCTCTGATATGCAGTTACTCTGAAAATACGTAATGTTAATATCTGTATAGAGGTAATAAGTACTTTTATTACGTCTTATGTCATAATTCTCTTTTAAGTGCTCATTTTTATCTAGATGCTAAAAAAAAAAGTTATACTTGATTCACCTGATTCTCAGAGCCGGCTTGCTCTTAGACTGGTCCCTGGAAACTCTCTCCCCCTCTGCTGCAGCGGTCTAAGGATTCAAGAGTCACCATGTTCTGTACGCAGTGTATTGGACGTCAGGATGCCGACGGACATACCATCGCTGCAGCGGAGAAGGAGACAGGCTTCAGGGACTGGAGTAGCAGCCGGCCAGGATCATGGTTCAGGTGCATCTAACTTTTTTTTCAACACCTAGACAAAAATTAGTGCTTAACCCTTGCAGTGCAGGGGTAACCGCACTGCACGGGTTAAGTGTATTTTTGCCTGGAGTTCTGCTTTAGGAACTCCTTAATGACCAGCTGGTTGGTGTAAAGCAACTGTTGCATCAATTTTCAAAAAAGGTTTTGCATGTGTACTTGGAAATTACAATCGGATAAGCCTAACATCCATAGTATGCAAATAATTTGAGGGTATGATAAAAGACTATATTCAAGAATGTGCCTGTGGCCATGATATTATAAATGACAACCAGCATGGTTTCATGAAAGACTGTTTTTTGTCAAACCAGCCTAATAGCATTCTATAAGGTGGTGGTGAGTAGAAAACTAGATGGAGGAAAACTAGTGGACTTAGTATACCTAGATTTTGCAAAAGCATTTGATAAGGTACTACACAAATGCTTAATATACAAGCTATAGTTTTTGGACATTGAAGAACTGGTGTGTGCATGGATAGAAAACTGGCTGTAGGATTGTGTCCAGAGAGTTTCGATAAATGGCTAATTTTCTAAGTGATCTATGGCTAGTAGTGGCATGCCCCAGGGTTCTGTCTTGGGGCCAATGTTGTCTAACCTGTTTAATATTAATATTTGGGTTGGTATTAATAGCCATATTTCAATGTTTGCTGATGATACCAAAATTTGTAGGGTATTAAACTCGACAAAACATATAGCAACACTACAGGAATACCTGGATAATATAGGTGGTAATATAGAGTGGGCAACTACATGGCAGATGAGGTTTAATATTGAAAAATGTTGCTTTTTGGTGTTAAAAAAAAGGCATGCAAGCTACTCATTAATGGGAGCTCCACTGGGGGAGATAGAGGTGCAAAAAGATTTGGGGTCCTAGTTGACAGCTTAGTAACAGCATGTAATGCCAGGCTGCAGCAAATAAGGATAGCAGACTACCATCTTGCATAAAAATGGGTATGTAGTCTAAACACAGATCAAATTTTCTGCCCCTTTACAAAACATTGGTTGGCCTCATCTTGAGTATGTGGTTCAAATTTGTCCAATGATCCGCAGGAAGGATGTCCCTAAACTGGAGAGAGTGCAGCAAAGGGCAACAAAACTACTTAAGGGGAGTCATAAATTGTTTACTGTTAGTTCACTCAACAGGACAAGAGGCAACCACTTGAAATTGAAGAAAAAAAAAAAAGTTTAATCTTAAACTGCAAAGGGGATTCTTTACTGCAAGAGCTGTAAAATTGTGGAACTCCCTTCCCCAGGCAGTGGTTTCAGCTGAGAGTAATGACTCATTCAGGAACCTTTTAGATGCTTTCCTCAGAGAGCACAGTATTCAGGGCTAAAGGGCCTCTAAGTAACTCATATACAATCACTCCCATAGGTTGAGCTCAATGGACCTCTGTCTTTATTCAACCTCAGCAACTATGTAGCTATTTAACCTGGCATAATCACCACTATTACATGAATAGATCTATATATGAAGTGTTAATAGTTTATTGCAGTAACCAATAGCATCACATTTAGAATGAATCCTTTACTGATATGACTTTAGCAGGGTGAATTCTGATTGGCGGCTGTGGGTTACTGCACTCTTTGTTGCATAAGGGCAGATGTGTGTTTGCTGGTAATTATTATATTGCCTGGAGGTCTACTTTAAGAAAAAGCTTTCTTTCCGCTTCACTCTGAAAAAAATGAAAATCATTTCAATGTCTGCCTTACTTAATTTCATGCTACATAAAAGAATCCAACCCACAAAAATGGCTAATTATGATCTCACAAATTACTATCATTCAGTGCTGTTTTGTACAGATCCTAAATAATGACAGCAATTTATTATCATTAAGACTGCTAGTACTAATTTAAAGTACAGGTTGTGAAGCAGCATAAAAGCTTGGTACAGCTTAAAATGAATAATAATTAATACAACAGTTCATCTTGTATTTAGAACAACGCCAACACTGTCTGGTCTTAGTAAACAGTCTCAAGTAATTCTGAAGTTAAAATATAATAATTCGGTTTTACATTCAATACAATATGAATTAATTACAATATACCATACTAACCAAAGATACAAGTAAGTTGGAAAATATCAAAACATTTATATTTAGATACCACCTTGTGTAGTTTTCATCCCGCATTACTATTATGGAAGGTCTGTGTAGGTTTTTTAAGGATACATGTTAAATGTTTATGTATTAACTAAATGTTTTAAGGGCACAAACTGCAGTACAATTTGATTACATATCAGCAATCATATTTGGGACTAGGCTGATGGAATTGTTATTGGTTCCTTGGATTATTGTCTCTGCAACTGCAAAGGTTTCTTTAATACCCATATATCCCCAAATGGAAGCTGAAGAATATACACAGTAATTCTATGTATAAAGGAGCATGTGATTCTTTCCATGTGACAGGGTTGAGCCAACCAACACTGTAAAAAGTGAAGTACATAACAGTGTCTTAGAAATTACTTCAGCTGCTCAAATTATAAAACAGGGTTTTCCTTTGCTGCTCCAAAACAGCGGGGGAGTGAAAGGAAAGAAAGCCATACCAGGAATCATTGGATTTTCTATCCTGGGGCATCAGAGGCATGGGGTTGCTGGTAATGTGAGTATGGGAAGGGAGGGGGGCTTTAGAAACTCTTTAACTCTTTAAAGCCGAACTTCAGGCTGATACAAAATACCCTTCCAGTGAGACACTGCAAGGGTTGAATGCTCATTTTTGCCTAGGGGTAGAGAGCTAAGGAGTAATACTTCATCTGTGTGACCAGTCTTACAAAGCCTCCACTCTATGGTCCTCTTGGCTGTGATCGTGCCTGTGCCTCCTCCACATACAATGCTGAGCAAAGAGTCTTTAATACATGTAATACAGCCAGTAATACTTCCTCTACCTACTAAAATGAATGAGCATTTAACCCTTGCACTGTGCGGTGGTGGTGGTGGTGGGGGGGCTCTACAAGGGTTTTTTTTCCCGGCCCAGAGATCAGCTTTAAGGCAAGAAGTACAGTCAATTAGCAAATGTTTTATGCAATTCAAAAAACATTACATATAGGGTAAAACTGCTAGATCTTTCTTGAATTATAACTGTAGCTGATTTGTTAGGCTCTTTAGAACTGCTCTGCATGGGACTTCATTCTGTAGGTGCAGAATTCTGTGCCATGCATCACTTCTGTGAGAATTTTAGAGGGCCGTGATCAGAACCAGAAAAAGTTTGGTCTACATTTTGAAGAATCATGGGGCACTGAGAATGTAGAAATAATAACAAAGACTGACACAACCAGAGAATAAATTTCAGAGTTGAAATTAAAGAAATTGAGAAATTAGTGAACTAGTGTTCATTTTACCTTTACAGCACAATCCCAGTTTTCTTGCACCTACTTCCCCTTTCTGGCACTAAATATCCCTTTGTCCCTTTTTTTCTGATGCCTTTGGGCTGGTCCAGTGATGTGAGGGGCCCTTCTCCTCTGTCCGTGGAAGTGGATAGGCTTTGTTTTTGATGTAATTATACATGAGTACTGCTCAGAGTTAGCATGATGACTTCCCCCTGGAGTTGTGTCCACGACAGCCAGGGCTTGCAGGAAGCTTGTCATTCAAACCAGAAGAGGACTAGTTCTGGATCACAAAACAGTGAATCTGTGGGGGACAGTAGAGGGGGTGAGTATTGCAATGAAAGTTGTATTTTTTGTTTTTACCTGTGCCAGGCCGGTTATTTTTTACTTTTATTGAAAAAAATAAAATTGGGCTTTAAAGTAATTACATAGTTGACAGAAGAGGGGGGAGGAATTTTACTCATCAAGTAGTGGAGGTTCATAAAGCTCAGCAAATAAAGTGAGAAGGGGGAAATAAAAAAAAACAACAGCCTTTCACCTTGGAAATGACTGAATTATTACCTAATCTTTTTTATTTACTCCATTTCCTAAAATTCTTTACTCCTCTAGTAGATTAACCCCACTAAACCCGGCTACACCAATCTTGATAATTCTCACGCAATTGTAGTCATATTAAAAGCATATATAAATAGTGGTCAAGACGTGAGTGCATGGTTTACATGGTGCTGAGGTGTAAACATGAAATGATATACCATATGGAAACTGCAGCTTGTAACACTTGTTACTGCAGTCACAGTTGACAGAAAATTTGGTCGTCTTGTATTGCCAAATGTGAATGATGCAAAAGAAATTGAACATTATCATCGCACAAAGGACTATAAAAAGAAAATCACATTTACATCTTTTGTTCAGGTCAGTTTGATAATGCTGATTCCTGATGCAGGCTGAAAATGCTCAGCCACTGCTCCATCAGTTGAGCTTTGGGCTGTGTATTAGGTCTGTCAGATAGGCCGCCCAACCCCCACTGAAGGAGCTTACATGACACTTGTGATGGCAGTCATATAGATCAACCAACCAAAAAAAAACAGTTTACAAATATTATGTGATAACAATTAAGTTTTATGCTGACATTTCTAACCAGAATGACACTGTCTGTTACTGTGAAACTGAATTGACCATATGCTCAGCAGTGTTCAGTGAAAAACAGCTACAGTTAACGTTTCTTTGTCTTTGTCTTAGGAGGCTATGTACACACTAATTCTTCTAAGCATATGCAGTTGATTGCTATGACAAGGGCTAAAGTTTTTAATCAAAATTTTCTTTACTGGTTGCTTGAATAAGCAATTCAGTGGGAAAAAAACGTTGGGATCAGCACCAAAAAGAGACACCAACCCCTGAATAATTTCATAAATAACAACCAAAGAGAACGGGGCTTTTTAGGTGACTCCTAAACAATGCAAAGAGATTCAGCTAGACATGATGACACGTAGCTCATTTCATAATAAATACATATTTAATAAATTAATATAAATTAATATCCTGGCTAGCAAACATTGAATCCATAAAACATAACACACTCATTTAAGACAAGACCACATTACATATATAAACAGCATAACACCTCTAGGATCCCGTACAGATCTGTATTGTGCAAAATGGCAATAATTGATATTCTTAGCATTGATTACATTATAACAATGTCCGTAGTTAATTGAGCAGTCAAATATATTGTCACATATTTCATAATGTTCCATGTTTCCTCTGACAAATCTGTACTTGTCCATTGTTCAATGCATTTCGCCGTAGCTTTATCAAGAAGTTTATAGAGGTGGCCTGTGAAATCCATATGCATATTAGAGTAAACATCCTCGATAGTCAAACTGATGGTGCCAGCTACTTGGATTGGATTAGATGGCCAACTTTTTCCATAAAGATGCTTGCTTATTTTGCCTGGGCGTACTTATTTATGGCCTGTTCAGACAGCTCCAGTGCCAGACTTTTCTCAGGAAAATATGCAGCAATTAGCTGGAACAATCCACTCTTACCTAATGATTGTTCCCGTGTGATCGATCAACACATATGTGTTTGGACAGATTTAGCAGAGCCCATAGATATATAATTTTCCAATCTAACCATTTCAGCCAGTTCAGTTGATGACCATCTTATGTGAATGGGTGCTTTTAGCAATGCAGACATTGGTGATGGCTGTTGACAGTTCTAAAAGGTGCATACACTTGAGCTGACTCTGTGGGGGTGATTTACTAACCTAAACACACGCATGCACTAGGTGCGTGGGATTTTTACACAGCAAAACGTATTTATCAACCAAAAAGTCTCTAAAAGCATATTTCCACTAATGCCATATATGGAAAAATCATGCACATGATGCATATATAATGCTGCTTCACAGTTTAGACAAAAATGGTTAGCT
>NW_017308115.1:0-29026 GCF_000935625.1 Nanorana parkeri | reverse complement strand
ATGACACGTAGCTCATTTCATAATAAATACATATTTAATAAATTAATATAAATTAATATCCTGGCTAGCAAACATTGAATCCATAAAACATAACACACTCATTTAAGACAAGACCACATTACATATATAAACAGCATAACACCTCTAGGATCCCGTACAGATCTGTATTGTGCAAAATGGCAATAATTGATATTCTTAGCATTGATTACATTATAACAATGTCCGTAGTTAATTGAGCAGTCAAATATATTGTCACATATTTCATAATGTTCCATGTTTCCTCTGACAAATCTGTACTTGTCCATTGTTCAATGCATTTCGCCGTAGCTTTATCAAGAAGTTTATAGAGGTGGCCTGTGAAATCCATATGCATATTAGAGTAAACATCCAATTAACTCAAAATAACACACTAGCTCTATAAAACATACATAGGTCAATAAATAATGAAATACGTATATACCATATATCAGAGATTTTTGATGATAAGCAGATTTACACCTAGGGGAGTCCCTCCACTCAGCCAGGAGATAAGGAGAGGCAGAGGTGGCCCGGGGGCAAGAGGGCACATCTATTTAATTCCATATGTGTCTATGCCATCATAGGTCATCCATAGATCCAGACAATCCTGTTTTTTCTATAATAGTCTAGGTATATCTAAATACGTCCAAGATAATCCTCATTAGTATCAACTGGTTTATCGAGTTCATCAATTAAAAAGGTCATCCTACAAGGAAATAACCAGATCTGTTGTTACACATAAGTCACTGAGTATGTCCCATACATGTGTTAAATACCTTGTAAAGTGTTTCATCTCCTCAGATATCCCGAGTCAACTTGACTCTCTCCAAATTCACAAGTCTCCCCTCCTCCCAAACTACCCACCGCCGACACACACGCCGTCCATATAGTTAGCATGTGATGTCTGCGGCCGGGGCGAGCACTCGGTCTGCACATGCGCCCTTATAAGCGCATCCGAAGTATGGGTGTGGCCCAGCCTAAGGTGGGCCATTCCCCGGGGCCGTCAGCCCAATGGAACGGTGCAGATATGTCAGCCGCGCCATCCCATCTCACGTGTTGACAGGGACCGAGCCCTCCCCCTTTCATCGCGACGACTGAAAAACCAGTCCCGGGACATCGGCACCAGCGCAAACCTCCAAGATCGATTGAATCGATCAAGTATGAGGAGGTGCTGGGGTGCAGACCGTCCCCAATAGATGTATTGGGGACGGTCTGCTCGTCATCAGAAATCTCTGATATATGGTATAGACGTATTTCATTATTTATTGACCTATGTATGTTTTATAGAGCTAGTGTGTTATTTTGAGTTAATTGGATGTTTACTCTAATATTCATATGGATTTCACAGGCCACCTCTATAAACTTCTTGATAAAGCTACGGCGAAATGCATTGAACAATGGACAAGTACAGATTTGTCAGAGGAAACATGGAACATTATGAAATATGTGACAATATATTTGACTGCCTAATTAACTACGGACATTGTTATAATGTACTCAATGCTAAAAATATCAATTATTGCCATTCTGCACAATACAAATCTGTATGGGATCCTAGAGGTTTTATGCTGTTTATATATGTAATGTGGTCTTGTCTTAAATGAGTGTGTTATGTTTTATGGATTCAATGTTTGCTAGCCAGGATATTAATTTATATTAATTTATTAAATATGTATTTATTATGAAATGAGCTACGTGTCATCTTGTCTAGCTGAATCTATTTGCATTGTTTAGGAGTCAGCTAAAAAGCCCCATTCTCTTTGGTTGTTATTTAAGGAATTCAGTGGGGTCGATTTACCTCAAAAGTAGAGAATTTTTATTTTGCCAAGTAAATAATAATTTATCTCAATGAAAAAGGCAAAATGTTCTGTTCAATAAACCAATCGTTTATTAAAAAAAAAAAGATTTATCTTATGCATGTCATATACTACTTTCTAAGTATCCCCTTGGATCACCTTGGTTCCAGAACTAATGAGTTATGTCATTCCTTGCCATTTAATCAAGTCGGTCAAAGGCCCAGCACCTGGAAGAAGCCAGATAGAAGACGGTAGCAGTTGGGAGGAAGCTCACGGACATCGCATTGCTGGAGCGCAGGTATTTGCAAACTTACTTTGAACCTGAACTCAAACCTTGTTTCTCTTTCCCCACACCCTTAGCAAGTCTTCCTGTGTTGGAACAAAATACTCTTTTATTTCCTGCAATCTTACATCTCCACAATATAAACTTTTGCAACTGCAGGAGCTATGTTGAGCCCACCTTTATTTCCTGTTTTAATGACCACCATCATTCATCAGTCACAGTCTGATTCATCCCCATCTCATTGTTATAAGCTTTCTCTGCCATCAATCATTCTGTAATAGAGCTTTATGTGAAAGAACACATCCTTGGCATCCTTTTAGATGTGCTTGCAAAAGTCAGCAGAGTGTACAGCACCCAGTGGCCAGCAGAAAAAAATCAGGCATATCTGAAGGGATCCTGGGGATGTATTATTTTATTTAAATCTTCTAAAAAAGATCAGAGGCAGCATGCTCTGACGTTTACAGTACCCGGTGGCCCTTACCACCAAACTTAAAGAGCAGCAGGTAGACCCAGTGATGACATCAAAGTATCTCAAAACAGGTATTCCTTGAAAAAAAAATGAGTAAAACATTTTATTGCATGTAGATTGGTATGAGGGGGAAACAAGTAAAGATATTATGCGTACACCACCCTAACCTAGCTATGGTTATTGTGGCTGCCAACAAAAAGAAAGTAATTAATTTATCCAAAGCTTTAGACAGTCCTGGAATTGGACGATTCAGCAACACATATTGGGGATCTCGTGGGATCCTCACCCCAGTAACCCTAAATATTAGAACATAAAGCCGGTTCAAAAAAGGGTCTCAATCTAGGGCATTCCCACCATATGTGATACATCGTGCCCGAGTTAGCACATCCCCGAATACAATGAGGAGAAGCCTCTGGGTATATTCTCGCTAGTCTGGCAGGAACCATATACCAACTAGATAACACCTTATAATTAGCTTCTATTAGTGAAATATTGAGTAAACCAGATGACACACGGGAGCAACATCGATGCCAGACATCGAGTGGAATAACCGTTTCCAGGTCCTGTTCCCAAGCTAACATATACGGTAATTTACTTTCAGTGTCTACCAAGAGGGAATAGAGCAGCGAGACGCCCACTCTCTGGCCCCAAGCTCCAAGACACCAATGTTCGTAGGTTGTTTTAAAGGGAGACATCATGTTAGTTGTTTTCAAAGAACCTAAAAAGTGTAATGGGGGGGAAATTAGGATTATGGAAGACGGGAGCCAGAGGAGTATGAGGTGACACCAGCCCACCTCCCCTTCGGAATGAGTCCCATACTATCATAGAACAAGACAGGGTCAGGGCCAGAAAAACTGGCCTCTGCCTCAGGGACATCCACTTCAAGGCATCAATTGGTGTACCCGAGGCAGAGAGAGATTCCATTAGGATCCAATCTGGCATGTATCCCTGGTCATACACAGAGGAGAGCTGAGCCACCCGCGCTGCCTCATAGTATTGCAAGAGATTGGGAACACCCAAACCCCCTGTCCGTTTGGAACGATGCAGTACAGTTTTCGAGATTCTAGGGTGTTTTCCATGCCAAACAAATTTAATAATTAAGGTTTGAAATTTCAAAAGGTCTGGCTTATGTATAGCTATGACCCAGCCATGACAAATTACAGGAGTCCCATCGAGACATATCCTCCCGAAGCTGGTGAAACAGGGGTATATAATTTTTCTTATCTAGTTGTAAAAAAACAAGTGTAAGTTTAATCCCTAGATATTGCAAAGCCTCCGTGGACCAGGTAAAATCAAAATGTTCCGACAACCGAGACCACAATTCCGAGATTCCGAGTATAGCCCAGTTAAATAGCATTTTTCTAAAGGCACTGAGTTTTGGAGTGTTTCTAGTGTCATGGTACCTTAAAGCATATCTAAACACAAAATTAAAAATGTAATATATTACAGTCTGCCAGTTCTTAGATGTGGTGGTTACAGTAGTTATATATATATATATATTCAGGCTTTTTTCATTTTTTTACCTCGTAATGCTATGAATAAACACTTCCTGTAATGTCATGTCTACCCTTTTTTTCTGCATGGCAGAAAAAAAGGGCTTGCTTGCTGTAAATATTCTTACTCTAATAAAAAGACTAATGCATCCACCACATTTAAGAATTGATAAGCTGCAACACATTATATTTTTGTTCTGGGGGGTTTAGATTTCCTAAAACACGGTATGGAATCATAATGCCCTCTATGGAAAAACTGCCCCCTGAAATCCAAAATGTGCTTAATCAGTTTTAAGTCAAATAAGATCTAACAGCAATGAAGGCATGCAGCTATGGGGTATTTTTGAATCACAGCTGCTGAAATCATTTTGGGGTCTTTTGCGCATTCTAAAACGTATCCATTTCCTACCTTAACACTTAACCTAAACCCTATGTTTTAGGATAAAGAAGGTGAGATTAGGACTCCTGGCAAGTTTATATTGTTGCCTGTGTTCCTGCCAGGTAGAGTTACCCTCTCTGTTTGCACCGGGGACAATTGTCACTGAGACATAAAGTGATAGTAATCTAAAACTTTGTAATAGTCACCAGATCATGAGATGAGGGTAAATCTTCACACTTGGTTCCCCTGAGACTGTAGAGTTTTCCTCTCATTTCCTGCTGAATCTCCTAATAAGAAGTGAATGGAAATCTTCCCATTGGGACATAGACAGCAGAAAAATTAACCAACATGTGTTTTAACACTTTCTTACTCTATCCAAAGCAAAATAAAGTGGGCAGCCATTGCAGGCCTGCTCTTAACATTTTTTGTTGCTTGGCTGTGTATCACTTAAGCACTTTCGAGTCACAGTCACAGAACAAGCATGCTATAAATAAGTATCTGAATTCCCTATCTTTATACCTGTTTTAGATCAGAGACTTGGACAGAATTGGAGCCCAAATAAAACCCAGCATAAGAGACAGGAAACTAGCATTCTCAAAAAGAGAGTTCAAGATGGCAGCCTCCATTATTCCCTTCTGCCATGGTCCCTTTAACATATCCCATGCTAACACCTTTACTAGGGATGCACCGATATATCGGCCGGCGAAACATATTGGGCGAAAATGGCACTTTTAGCCTAATGACGAAAGTGCCATTTTCCTGCCGATGCATCGGCGCATCGCTGCTTTCTTTCCTCCCCTCTGGGCGGTGCTCTGTGTCCCAGTGGGGAGGATAGAAACTGTGACAGCTAGCCAAGCGTTTTGGGAGGAGAGCGATGTGAGCGGCCGGCATCTCCTCCCACGCCACTCAGCCTCCTATCACAGTCCGGCAGATTGGTGTGTGGGCGGAGACAGGCCGCGTCGAAGCCCCTAAAAGTAAAGTAAAAAACAAAAATATGTAATAAAAAAATGAATGAATAAATAAAAATAAATATAAAAAAAATTAAAAAGTTTATAAAAAATAAATAAAAGTAAAATATCTAAAACATTTGGAAAAATTAAAATAAAAACATTTCCGGTTTCGGTTTAGGCCTAACAATTTTTTTTCCGGTTTTGTTTCGGTTTAAAATTTCCATTTCGGTGCACCTCTAACCTTTACATGTCTTTTCCTCCAACATCTAACTATTATTCTGCTGCATACTCACCTTGTTCTGTGCCGAGATCCAACATCACAGTCATGCAGAGCAAAGATCCTGGCACCAGAAGAAACTACTGAGTTAAAGTGTAAATACATTTTGCAAACTTATGTGCATGTTTAAATGAAACCAAGACATAAACACAAAATGCAAATAACACAGGCATGTTTTGTCTCCCCATAATCAGGTCTAATATGATAAAATGTTTAGAGTTTTATCTGGGCAGCGAGGAAAAAAATTGAAGGTACAAGCATATTTTTCACATGTTTTACTCTTTATTTCTCTGAATAATAAACATAAATGAAAGAAGCGAACTGTGTTGCATATTTGTTACTGAATATGCAGTATATCGCCTATATCCATTTATGCAATAAAAGAATAAACAGCATCAAGTACATTTGAAAAATAATGTAAAATAATACAAAACAGCAGAGAAACGTAATGTCTTTTTTTTCCCTTTCTCCCGCTCTGCCCCACAATTTGCTGTTCAGATATCGAGTAGTTCTGTGATTGTTAGGGTTCCATTTATATATGGTAAATATTGCTACTGATATTTCTATTTTAATTTTCCACTTGCTATAATCATACAAGAGTACGAAAATACAGCACAATGTAACCAAATACGAACAAAAAGCAAAAATGTGTTGGGTGTTGTGATTACTGCAAAGAGGCTTATCACTTACGCCAGGGAGGCTATGCCAGTAAGCCCATGAAAGGACAAGGAAAAGATAAATTTAATACTTCTCTTTGGGGATTAATAGGTTTCAGAGGGGCTATCAGACACTTAGCTTTAAGTGTACTTATCAACAAAATCCAACTATTCCTGCATTATTCTCCAAACCTTCACTACACTATACAGTATAAAGATTTAAAAACTCTGCACTGTCAATGACTTGAGCTAATTCTAAACAGATAAACCTTCTATTCCACAAAATGTGCCTATGTGTGGTAAAATCTTCTGTACATTATGAGGTTGATTTGCTAAAGCAGTTGACTGTTCACTTCACAAAGTGAATGTTTACCATGCTTAGTAAATAGGCTTAAGCTATTTGACTTTAACAATCTAATCATGTGCAGGAAAAATTCCTGTTTTTTTATTTACCTTGCAGATGACTGGGTATTTAAAGGATACACAGTTTCACCTCATTAACTAAGCAATATTGTTTTAGTAAATCAACCTCTATGAATTCATTGAAGCGTAATACCTATATCGGGGACCAGGAAGGATATATAACAAAACAAAATTGCATTTTATTTTGTAAATCAAATGACCAATGTACCACAATTAAGTTTTAAATATACACTTTCTTCGTGTATCTATCATACACTTTTACTATACTGTACTGCAGTTAAAGCCCATGGGATTGCTAGGCACTTTGTATTATCTTTTGGATGCGCCTGGACTTCTACAATGCAGGTTAATGAGTTGGGCCCATTATCTTTTTGGCTTAGTAGCAGAGACAAGTATTAAATATACTTTTATGTGTAAAAATGTTGAGTGACATATCTTGGGATACAACCTATAGAATGTGGCTTAAATTTCTGGCTAGAAAAAGTTACAAGCTTTGGTTTATAAATAACACTATGGCGTTGAGCTATCAAAGCAGTAGAAAATGTATGCTTTGCAAAATTACTGTTCACTTAGCTTAGTGCATACATTGATGATATATACAATAGTGTTTAAGGTAAAGAAATAACAGTCTTTTCAACTGGACCTGTTCTAAAATGTTGAAGGATGTTTCGCTATCATCCAAGTAGTTTTTTCAGTTCTAATGGCTATTGCCATTTTCGTGTTTTTTTTTGTAGCAAATATGGAATATAGTTTTTAGCTATCATCTGGACAATGACTGCCACTGTCATTATTCTGCTGGTTAGGTGCTAGGACTGTCTGGCATCCTAGCAACTAACTGGCATCAGCAGGGGTTAAATAATGACAGCAGCAGTGCCTAGTCACTCTCACTGTCACTATTCAATCCACGCTGCTGCTGCTTAGTTTCTAGGAGTACCTGGCATCCTAGCAACCAATCACCAGCAGCCAGGGAGTTGAATGATTACAACAGGTTAAACGACCTAGCTGGTGGTTGTTTGCTAGGACTGCTTGGCGTCCTAGCAACCAACCAATGATGTGCTGCCTCTGCAGTCCCTGCTCTTCCCAGCATGCAACTTAAATTCAACATTCAAGGATATACTGTATATATCTTAGAATTCTGATATAAAGAAGGTCTTTGGGGATGTTGATTTAAGTAGGTAACTCTGGAGACTCTGATGTAAGGGGGAACCCTGAGGACTGCAATGTAAGGGGGGACTCTGATGCAAAGAGAGAATCTGTGGACTCTGATGTAGGGGGGAACTCTGGAGATTCTGATGTAAAGAGGTCTCTGGGGACTCTGATGTAAGGAGGGAGTCTGATGCAACTTTGACTTGTATTTTTAGGTTGATATTATAGTAAATGTGTGGTACATTATGCTAAAATATGGAGTTTTGGAAAGGGTTGCAATTTCAGGGGCTATTGTCTGTAGATACACCTTTGGTATGAAGTAATTTATTTATCATATTAGTTTTATCTGAGGTTGACTTTGAAAACACAGATTAAAGGGTAAAGATTGTGTCCCCTGAAGACAGGAGAGGGCATTAAGGACATGACAAGAGATAGCGGTCCTGAGAATAAGTATTGTTAACCCAATCTCTTGCATGCCATGCCAGGCTAACTATGTCATATAAGTGTAAGGGTAAATTAGCCCCCTAAGTTAATTTGGGGTATTTTTAGTTTTCTCAATACAAATATAGGCCTCCTGCCTCTCATATAAAAGTGTAGAAGACCTTATTTAGTCTCTGAATATCTTTATTTCTTAGTAGTAGCATGATGGTGTGCAATGTATACAGGAATTTGGCAAAGCTGATCATCTTGATTAGGTAACATCTGTGCAAGGCAAAGGATCCCTCCAAACCTGCAGTTCTGTAATTATTTGTTGATAAAAGGAAGTAAGTTAAGCACGTATAATTCATGTATGTGTTTAAGTATGAGGATTCTGAGGTACAGTATGCAATTACATTGTACCTTAAGGCCACCCTTTTCAGATGTGCCCCAGATGGGGTTCGCATTGAAAACAGGAGTTCACTCTTATCCACATGAATTCAGAGGCTAGAAAACCCTCACATTTCTTTGTGTCTCATTATTGCAGGGATCTTATTCTTGGGATGTGGGATAATTAAAATTATGTTGACAGTGAATGTAATTTTAATTTCATACTGACCAACTGTTAGACCCCTAAAAAGAGTTTAGGATTCAAAAAGCATTCCAGTGGTCCTAAAGAAGGATTAAATAGGAGTGAGGACAAAAATAGATGCAGCGCTTTCTACATAGGTTTTGCAAATGACTTTATTGGAATGGGTTTGCTTTGTTGGGGGGTGTTGGAGGGGGTAGGAAGTCAACAATATTTTACACATATGTAACTCTACAGCAGGATCCCAAACATCTGCAATACATTGTGTCAGAAAATTACCCAATGATGGGTCTTTTAGAAAGTGGGGCTTTGGTGGAAACATCTATGCTATATATAATTATTTCAGTTTTACCCTTATCTGTAGTTTGCAGTAGGGTTAAATATTGCCCGGTACAGACTTTCTCTTTGATGTTGCTCATATTTCGTAGACAATTTTCTGAAACACGTTTTTGAATATCTGGGCTTTTGCGTTACTGTTCTTTTATTCATCTATGTTCTTAGATTTTTTTTACTGACTTGACAGGGAAAAAAAAAGAATAATCTTTCACTTGACCGACCACATACAGAATTTAACCTATGAAAAAAATTAATATGTTTCCATCGCCAGGCACAATCCCTTTTATTTTGAGCTGTTCAGCATACATTCATGTTCTGGGAGACATTCACCCACACATAAAGCACACTGCGCCACAATATGAAACTCGTTAATTTATGTTTAACAGCCAAAGTAACACCTGCTCTTTTGACATGCATTAAATCTGATTCAATGATTGAGGTGTAAAAAAAAAAAGAGAAGAAAAAAATCTGCAAGTTCAATTTTCTGTTTGGATTCTGCTGGAAGGAGTTCAGGCACATCAATTACAGGACTTTATTAGGGTGAATCAGCTCATTAGGAAGTACTCAGGAAATTTACATAATTTTACACTAAACTGTGTTTCTTTAATGGTAGAAAACCTTCTGAGTTTGTGAGCTGTCATTTTTCGTGACAGGAAAGTAATTTGGGAAATAGCAAGGTAAAATAAAATGCATGCTCAGTGCAATGCATATTTAGGCATTATGTGAAACTGAAACTCAAACTTAGAACTCAATAAAAGTCTATAGAACCAGAACTCGTAAAATCAAAGGTCCATATTTTGAAGGCTTATGTGCAAGTTATTTGCCATAAAAAGGGTATGGGGATTTGGGTACTGCCCTGGGGGACATGTATCAATGAAAAAAACACTTTTAAAAAATACCGTTATTAAAGAAGCAGTGATTTTAACATTGCTTAACCTCCCTGGCGATATGATTTTTTTCATGTAATTTTTTGGTCTATTTTTTTTTCGCATTTTTTTCGTCTTTGTCGTTTTTTTAAAATATCCCGCTGGTTCCACCCCCCTGCATACGCTCGCAAGTGATGGAACCCGGAAGCCGGCATAGGCCGCAGAACACAGCGTGGCTCGAGGGACAAGGTAAGCAAATGCTATGCGGCTTTCCCGAGTGTAGCTCGGGGTTACCGCTTATGGTATGGAAAATAACCCTCAGGAATACCGCCAGGGAGGTTAAAGTGACAAAATAAAAATTAAAAATCCCTTTAAATATTGTGTCGGGGGGGAGGGGGGGTTCCCTAAAAATCCCTCTAAAATGCTTCATCTGTACAATGTATAGAACCTGCTGCTGCAAAAAAGTGACATTTTATAAAGAAAAAAATTACATTTAAATTGTTGGTAATTGGTTTTCCCTTCATTTTATAAAAACTGTTTGGGGCGGCAGCCTGTATGAAGAGGCCACATTTTAGGACACTCGGAACAATTCTGGTGTCTCCTTTGCAGATGTTGGATGAAAGTAACAACAGGTGCTTTAAAATTGGGCCTTTACTGTTGGTGGTGCCCTCACACCATAACCCTTCAGAGTTATTCTTGATGAGTGCAGGATTGGACCCTGCTCTAAAAATTCAAATTATATATACTTGTCACACAATTGTGGAAATAAATGGGCCATTGGTGCCTCCACACTGTAACCCCTCACAGTTACTCTTGATGGGCGCAGGAGTGGGCCCTGCTGTAAACAAATCAAATTATATGCATCTGTCACACACCTGTCTCCTTGTTGGCCTTTCAGACATGATGCAGGGCTTATTATAAAATGTTATTAGAGAATGTGGGATGGGAAATTAATGCTTGGGTGCTAAACTTTATTGAATGTGGCGCTTGGTGCACTATTAACTGTTTTATGAAAAAAAAAAACAGGATCACCTGCGACGTAGAAGTGGGAACATCAATGATGCAGCAAAAGAACCTGCTGCTGATAAAAAAAGTTAAACATTTTTTTTTTTAAAAGGGAACACCTGTGATGCAGAAGGGGCAACACATGTGACACAGCAATGAGACACAGCAATGAGACACAGCAATGAGGCAGCAATGAGGCAGCAAAAAGAAAAATAAATTAAAAAAGAAAAAACATTAGAAAAAAAAAAACGGGAACACTGGTGAAGCAGAAGGAGGAACACCAGGACGCCACTGACACACACACAAAAAAGAAAAGACATTGAATATACAGTAGACATGTGCGATTCGTTATGTTCTGAATCGAAATTCGGACAAATTTTCGGAAATTCAGACATTCGGATGTATCCGAATTCCGAATTACAGACATGACGAATGCAAACGAATCCGAATTTCCGTTTCCGAAATTCGGTAGCGGTAGTTCGAACATTCGTTTCGTTTTAGTTTCTTATTCGTTTCGTTCGTTGGAGCAAAGTGACATTAGAGAAGGAGAAAAACATTTTTTCCCCCTCAAATGTCACTTTGCTGCAAACGAACAAACGAAATGAATAAGAAACGAACGTTCGATCTAACGCTACCGAATTTCGTCCGAATTCCAAATCCGAATTGACTTTCACACCCGAATCCCGAAAAACGAAATAACACAAATCCGAATTTAAAACGAAACTAAACTAAACACATTTTTTGGCAGTGTACAGGTCTAATATACAGCACATACAATTATACTATATACAGTACAGAGTACTGTATATAGCACTAACATGCTGTATAAAGCACTGGCACCAGTTATCTTTTCCTACACTACACTGTATCTTTAACTCCAAAGAACTAGTGTAGTATCTATACAGAGGCAGAGCCAGCTGTCCCGCCCCCTCCCCCATCCGTCCCGCCAGTCAGCGTGAAGGATAGGATAGGGGGAATCCCTGTGAGGAGCGGTGAGTGACTGTCACAGCTCTCTGCAGGGATAGATCGAGAAGTGAGCAAACGCCGGTATGTGTTCGCTCACTTCCCCCTTCTACACAAGCTGAGGGCTATGGGCATAGATGAGGTGGTGTGTACGTGGATAGAGAACTGGCTACGGGAACGTGTCCAGAGGGTATCTGTAAATGGCACCTTTTCAGACTGGGCTAGTGTAATGAGCGGTGTGCCTCAGGGTTCTGTGCTGGGTCCCATATTGTTCAACTTATTTATTAATGACATCGGGGAGGGTGTTAACAGCGATATTTCCGTGTTTGCGGATGACACCAAAATAGGGAGGGTAATAGACACGGACTTAGACACTATAACATTACAGGAGGACCTGGATAAAATAGGGGAGTGGGCATTAATGTGGCAGATGAGGTTTAATGTCGATAAATGCAAAGTAATGCACTTTGGAATTAAAAATAAACAAATGGGTTATACAATTATGGGTATGCCGCTGGGGAAGTCAGAAATGGAGAAGGATTTGGGGGTCATTGTAGACCACAAACTGAAAGGTAGTTTGCAGTGCCAGGCTGCTGTAAACAAAGCTAGCAGGGTCTTGTCCTGTATTAAAAAGGGGATGTATTGCAGGGACAAGTCTATAATTTTGCCACTTTATAGATCATTGGTTCGACCTCATCTGGAGTACGCGGTCCAGTTCTGGTCACCAGTACTAAGAAAAGATGTCCTTGAGTTGGAAAAAGTCCAGCGAAGGGCAACCAAACTAATTAGGGGTATGGAGGACCAGAGCTACGAGACGAGGCTACTAAATTTAAACATGTTCACATTAGAGGTGAGGAGATTAAGGGGGGATATGATTTCCATGTACAAAATGTTTAATGGTGGTAGCAACATTAGCGATAAACTGTTTAAAATTAACTCCGTTACAAAAACTAGAGGCCATCACCTAAAATTGATGGAAAAAAAATTCCAGCACAAGGGGCGAAGGGGGTTCTTCACAGTAAGATCAGTTAGGGTCTGGAACTCACTGCCACAGGCGGTGATTTCAGCAAATAATGTGGAATTGTTCAAGAAACTTTTGGACGATTTCTTAAGGGACCGTAATATACAGGGGTACGGGTACTCCTAGAATGAGATCCTAATAGGTTGGACTTGATGGACTAATGTCTTTATTCAACCTCAAATACTATGTAACTATGTAACTTCCCGATCTACTGAGCCGACCTGTGACAGTTTCATTGTCACAGGTTGGCTCAGATTATGAAAATCACTCGCCTCAGTTCTCCTTTAAATAGTGTCCTCCATCAATTGTAGTTTAGATGGTATTTTAATCACATTTTATCATGTTGTGTATAGTTATATGTATTTTTATGCTAAAACAATAAATATTTAGTTTTGAGATTTGTCTCTGTGAACAGAGGTGTGCTGTTAGGTATGTAGTGGGTTAACTTCTGCAATACAGTGTGTAATAGGCATCTTACCTTGGATGTGCTTCTTCAGTGAAACTTTACAGCTGCTCCTTAGGCTCTCCCTCCTGTCCTCCAGTTCCAATTCGTGCACTGCAGTCTCAGGGGACACAGACATCTCTCTCTCTCTCTCTCTCTATCTGCATGGGCGCTCAGGATGTCAGGAAACCGGTGGCTGGTCGACTCCTCACTCGTGCACACCAGAGGGGTCCTACTGGCACATCATCTGACCTTAGCTGCCTATCTCAGTGCCTGCAAAACAGACTGCCAGGACTCTCATCTGCTGCTCCTGGCATTGAAAAGGACAGACCTCCCCAGCGGCCGATTCACCTCTCTCACCCAGGCTGTAACTTCCCTGCAGAACAGCAGAGCAGATCTACACTGAGCAGGTGAATGAGCAGGCTGAGCCATAGCATCGGGCACAGCGGGCCGGTGGAGCCGAACACAATCAGGTTGATTGTGTCCGGCCCTGATCGCAGCTCTAAAGTGCCCTGTAATGCATTAGGCAAATTAGGCGGCCGCAAGGCCCTCGTGAGCGCGAGGCCTTAGGCGACCGCCTAATTTGCCTAATTAGAGAGCCGCCTCTGAGCCTTATATAGTGCGGGGCTGGGACTTAGCTAGGAGCCATGATTGGGTCATCATTATTTTGCCCAATAATGGCTCTTACAGTGCATTGTGCCGTGATTGGGCAAAGTATTGCAGGTGATCTGTGGTCTGGTGCATTGCTTTACCCAATCAGGTCTCTCAGAAGGCACTGTGCGGTGCGCAGTGCCTTTTGTCGTGCTCGGCAGGCGAACTGTCTGCCGAACGCTCTGATAGTTCGTCTGTTCGCCAAACAGACGAACTAGCAATGTTCGAGTTGAACTGTTGTTCGACTCGAACATTGAGCCTATCCCTAATGACAACTTCTTGTATGAGTAGAAATTCTTTTTTGTGTGTATCTTGCTAATCTGTCGTCTGTAAAGTCTTCAGCAAAACACCTCAGATTTTCTTTCCCTGATTAACCAAAGTCCCCATACTCAAAAGGAACTCCAAAACAATGGGAGGTGCCAGAGAATTAAAAAAAAAAATCACTAGAACAGTAGTCGCAGAACAGATCATTAGTGATAATACAAATTAAAGAGAACTTTGGTTTAATATGCAGTGTAACTAGCTCATTCAAAGATGTCAGGCCACTGACAAAATTCCCTGGTGTGCAAAACCAAAGGTAGTAGTACCGTGTTTCCCCCAAAAGTAAGACCTAGCGCTATCTTCAGGGATTTCTGTAATATAAGACCTACCCCGATAATAAGACCTAGTTCGGTGGTAGGTCTTATCCCTGAAGATAGCACTAGGTCTTATTTTCGTGGGTTGCTGCACATATAATTGAATTGTACACTCAGACCCCTTGCTGGCTGCTTGGATGCAGCAATACATGTGCAAGGGGTCTGAGTGTAAAATTAAATTATATGTGCAGCTTGTCTTATAAAACATGTCAAGACGGCAAAAAGCTTACTGGCTACAGCTCCCTCCCGCCTGCCCGCACACCCGCCTACACACCTGCACACATCCGCACACACACATGTCTGCCTCGGCTGCCGCTGAAAACTAAATTTCCCAGCAGGCACAGTGCGGCATGGCCAGTGGGGTCGAAGTCAGGTCAGCTGAGGTGAGGGAACTTCTGACTGGTGGATCCCTGGACAGCATCAGAGCGGAGAGCTCCAGACAGCTGCAGCCAAGTACCGTACTGTGACACTGTGTGACAGTATTCTTTCACTCCCCTTCTCCAGTACTGTATGAAAAAAAATAAGACATCCCCCAAAAATAAGACCTAGTGTGTTTTTTTGGGGAAAAAAATATAAGACAGTGTCTTATTTTCAGGGAAACACGGTAGTTGAATGTATACACTACAAAGTGGCTACATTTGCTCTGGCCATGAAGATATGAAAGAGTGAAAAGGTATTGACAGTTTGTATTTTTTCCACCAACGATAACTCCAGTGTAATGTTAAAGTGCAACTTTTTTTGAGGAAAAAACATTCCTCCCTGGGTGAATTTTATACATTGCACAGATGTTAACAATTTTTTTTTTTGCAAATTACTATCTTGGGAGGGCTTGTTTTCATTAAAATCACCTACTACACTCTCAGTGTTCTAATGAGGAAAGCTGCAGTGCCTGCGTCCCTTTAGTATAGAGAACATCTCTAGATTTCCATATACCGCTCCTAGCATGGAAAATTCACCCCAAGCCAGACTCGGGAATACCGCCAGGGAGGTTAAATTGTTTGGGCAGTTTTAGAAAATTAGGGCAGCTTCAGACTGAAATGGAAATACATGGAAATACATTAAGAAAACCTGCCACTGCCAATGACATAGGGGTGATGCCATAGTGTCCATAATGTGCATTTTATTATGTGTATGAAAAATGGAAACATTTTGTGCATGTCCAAACTTGGTGCCATTTTTTTCCTTTCATAAACTATCAGAAAGCTGAGAAAGGTAATTGAGCTTTCACGTTACATACATATTACTGAATGCTGTGCTAGGAGATTGTTTTAAATATTTTCTCCTCCTTAGCCTCTGAAGTACTCTAAGAGGAAATTTAGAAGCTTTGACAGCCAGTGGAAACAATATTTTATAGAATGTTAGGATACTAAATTTAGGACTAAACAATAATCAAGGAAACTAGAAAACATTGTGGGAAATGGCATAACATGTTAAATGGGGCATTTTATAGTGCCATAGAGAATACAGTTACATAAACATTTGACTTACCATAAATGATGAGTGATTAACAAAGCTCAAAAACAAAGAAAATTTCCAACAGATGAACATTACAATGTAACCAAAGAGAAAAAAAAACATTAGTGATGAAAATATCCCAACTTCCCCCTATCCCCACAAACACATTACTCTGGAAAACATTTATGAGCAATCACATTTTCCTAATGTTTATTTCCTAATATTAACACAGGAAAAGTTCATAAAACTACCTGGCCATTTAGTCTCCAGATTGCAACAGTCAGGATTCACTCTGGGTCGTTGACAGGCCTTTCAGGTTCTTTATAGTGCTGTAATTAAAAGTTATGTTGTATTAAACATAAAGTGTAACAGGGGGCACTGTGAACTGTAGTGCTCTACTGAGGGCACTGTGAACTACATTGATCTGCTGGGGGCTCTGTGAACTGTATTGATCTGCTGGAGGCACTGTGAACACTATTAGTCTGCTGGGGGCACTGTGAACTGTATTAGTCTGCTGGGGGCACTGTGAACTGAATTGGTCTGCTGGGGGCACTATGAACTGTATTGGTCTGCTGAGGGCACTGTGAACTGTATTGGTCTGCTGAGGGCACTGTGAACTGTATTGGTCTGCTGAGGGCACTGTGAACTGTATTGGCCTGCTGGGGCAATTTGAACTGTAGTGAACTGTTGGGGGCAGTATGAGCTGAAGTTATATGTTGAGAGCACTGTGAACTATATTAATCTGCTGGGGTACTGTGAACTGTATTGATCTGCTGGTAGTGCTGTAAACTGTATTGGTCTTCTGGGGCACTGTGAACTGTATTGGTCTGTTGGAGGCAATTTGAACTGTAGTGGACTGTTGGGGGCAGTGTGAGCTGAAGTGATATGTTGGGGGCACTGTGATCTGTATTGATCTGTTGGGGGCTGTGATACTGTAGTAATCTGTTGGGAGCACCGTAATACTATACTAATCTATTGGGGGCATAGTGACATTGTGCGAATCTGTTGAGGGCATAGTAAGATTGTACTTATTTGCTATGGTCCCTGTGTAACTATACTAATCTGTTGGGAGAAACCTGATAGTGTACTAATCTTTTTTGTTGGGGGGAGCACTGTGATAGTGCACTAATCAGCTAGGGGTCACTGTGATACTGTAATAGTGTGCTAATCGCTTAGGGACACTGTGCTAGTGTATTAATCTGTTGGGGTTACTGTGATACTAAACCAATCTGCTGGGTAACTGTGATACTGGATATCTGCAGGATGCTTTAGAGCAAGAAAGTAAGTAAACAAATTAATCTTGTAAATCACCATAAGGAAATAGTAGTACACATCAGGTGCCGGCTGGGGCCACTAGAGAGGAGGGTGGTGATATGGAGGTGCAGAATCCAGAAGTGGGTAGCTTGGTAACAGTCAGAAGACAGGGTAGGGGGAAAAGTGTTAGAGAAGCTAGTCCCAAATGATGGCATCCTAATTAATATGCAAGATTGCTTGATGTTGGGGATATAATTTATAGGGTAGCATTGCTGGATCATAATCTCACCTCTAGCTGCCAGGAGAGTGACTGGTCTAATATAGAGGGGAGCAGGAACAGAAGCAAAAAAAAAGACAGGTATTGGTGGCAGGGAAATCAATTATCAGGAGGGTAGACAAGGTAATCTATCACTAAGACCTTGATCCCTGAACAGTATGTTGTTTACTGGGCACTTGGGATTTGCACAATGCAGATCAGATAGACAGATTGATGGGTGGAGCTGGGGAGGTCCCAGTGGTTAATGCATACATCAGTACTAATGACAAAGTCAGAGGGAGATGGAGAGTCCTCAAAATAAATTTCAAAGACTTAGGTAACATGCTAAAGAAGAGGGCCTCTAGGGCGATGTTTTCTGAAATACTGACCGTACCAAGAGCCTCACCAGAGAGATAGCAAGAGTTAAGAGAGCTAAACAAGTGGCTGAAGAACTAGTGTAAGCATTAGGGGTTTGGGTACATTGAGAAATGGGCTGATTTTTCAGCCGGTTATTCCCTCTACAGCAGGGATGGACTGCACCTAAATGGGGGGTGAGGGGTGAAGCTCTGTTGGGAGAAAAAATGGTAAGAAGATTGGAGGAAATTTTAAACTAGGATATGTGGGGGGAGGGATCAAATAAGCGCATTAGACATGTGCAATTGGTTTCGTTACACATTTAAATTTCTACAAATTTACGGAAATTCATACATTCAAATGCATCCAAATTTTGGAATGACAGAAATAACGAAAAATTGGGATGCATCCAAACATACGAATTTCTGAAAATTCATACGAATTTTAATTTGGATTTTGTTTCTGCGGACTGTAAAAAAATATAATTTTTATTCCCTTTTCTCTGTCACTTTGCTTCAAAAGAATATTTGTTCGCGAAAATGAATATTCTGAATCCCTAAAAATGGGAAAAAATGAAAAAATCCGAAACAAAATGAAACACATTCTTTGCCGGCTTACATGTCTAAAGCACATGCCAGAGAGTGAGCAAAGAATAAAGAGGTCACAGAGCATAGAGAAGAGGAGAGAAGGAGTGAGAGAAGAGAACGAAACGGAAGAGCTTAAGCTTTTACTACTAGAGGAGGACTATGACTTACTGGAAATAACAGAAACCTTGTTTGACAGCACACATGACTGGACTGGGAATATTGAAGGGCCCAATTTATTTTGGAGGGATCAGATGCACAGCTGACAAAGTGAGTAGAATAATAATGTGTATTAAAAGAGGGATTCATTCATAGGATATAAATATAATGTAACTGCTTTATAAAACACTGGTTCAGCCGCATCTTGAATGCGGTTCAGTTTTTGTCTCCAATCCTTAGGAGGGATATCCATGAGCTCGAGAAAGTTCAGAGAAGGGCAACTAAACTAATAATGGGGATGGAAGGCTTAAGTTATCAAGACCGACTCCAAAAATTACATTTGTTCTCCTTAGAGAAGAGATGCTTAAGAGGTGAAATTATTCCAATCTACAAACTCATCAATGGGGACTGACATGTTGGGAATACACTACTTAAACTAAGAACTTTAAAGAAAACACTAGGGCACAACAAGAAATTGGAGTGAATGCGGTATGATCTAAGAATACACAAGGTTTTTTTTTAGTGTGTGTACAGTAAAAGTGTGGAATTCACTTCCTTGTTTGGCAGAAAACATAACAGCTTCAAAAACACTTGGATGAGTTTCTCAGTTTACAAAATATACAGGGTTATGGGAATTGCTAACAGTATGCACACATACACACGCTATTCAGGTTGAACGTGATGGACCTGTGTCTTTATTCAACCTCTCTTACTACCTTGTTTCTCTAGTTTGCATTTTTTGTTACATTCTTTATAGTTAAGGAACGCCAATGCCGTCCCCTCCGTCTTATATTTTATAAATGCCGCTCTCTTGTCCTTGACGTGTTGTTTTACAGTTTTATTAAGCCATATAGGTTTAGTTTTCGATCTTTTGCTTTTGCTCCCTAAAGGTATACACTTTGAAGTAGCAGTATGTATTGTTATTTTAAAACAATCCCTCATCTGGTCTGTGTTTAGGTTGTGAAATAATTTTCCCCATTTTATTTCCCCCACTAGGTTGCGCAGTTTATCAAAGTTGGCCCTTCTGAAGTTTAGGGTTCTGGTCCTTCCAGAACACTTCCCTTTTCTGTGTTCAATAATATAAGTAATCGCATTGTGGTCACTATTACCCAATGCCTCCCCAATTACAATATCCTCGATTAGCTCTGTATTATTAGTGATAATTAGGTCTAGGAGTGACACCATATAACTTTGGATTGTTGTACATTTTGTTGCACATTAAAAAAAAAAAAAAAAGACATCCCCTGAAAATAAGACCTAGTGTGTTTTTGGGGGGCAAAAAAAATATAAGACTGTGTCTTATTTTCTGGGAAACACGGTATGTACACCGTAACTACATAACTATGAAATTAATGATGTAATTTTGATTCTGACACTGACAATACCCAATTATTGAAAATGGTGCTGGTTCAATAAAACTAGGGAAAAGAAAATGAACACATAATTGGAACCAATCATTACTCTTACATTATTATAATTGTATTTATTACTTATATGTCTCCACTGGGGAAATGTTTCCTCATTCCCTTTGTGGTCACTGGGAGAGGAAATGAGGGAAAATCTCCACAAGACGGTCACAAACTGCAATATAGACCTGTAAGAGTTTCTCTCTCTTATTTTGAATAAAAAGCTATAGTTACACAAGAATCAATCATAACAACATTATTTGGATATAACTGAACAAATACTGATAATTCAGTATAATAAAATACAAAATACCAACATTATGTATGCTGTCTTTCAGACAAAGTATTATATTCATATAACACAATTTGAAAAATGCAAGGATTTCCTGATCTGCAGACTGTAATTTGAGTAATTCAATATACAGGCACATAATATATTCAAACTATGACTGATGTTTCCCAAAGAATAAGCTCCCACAGTAAAAAAAAGAAGTTCCAAGATAGCAATTTTAACAGAAAATAGCTGGGATGGAAATCCCAGCTGAGCTGGAAATCCCCTGTTGCTTGGGATTTTTCCTTGTAGTGCTGTCGTCTTGAAAGCACTTGTCAGGCTGAAGACTAGACATTCAGATAAAGTGGTTCTCATACAGTACTCATATACTAGTGCTGTAACATCGGACTGTGTGTGAAATGTCACCTTCTTGTAGGCTACCTTGCCACCTCCTGGTAGGTTAAAGATTGTGATGTTAAATATGTAATAAATGAAAAGCAAACACAAAACAATAAAGCATCATATTAATGTATTTTTGCCATTCTAAAAATGGTTACAATGTAACAGAGCAGACTAATCGAGTTTAATCATTAGGGCAGTGTACTGAGAAATAATTATCTGCACAATGCAATGTCTATAGGACACCTTTCGTTATATTATAACAGCAAGAAATAAAAGATCACTGCACTTTGAACTTTGTTTTTTTTTTATCTTAATAAATGAGCAGACAAACATCTAAAGAAAGGGTTATAGTGTTTCCACTCACTATTGATCTCATTATAACTAAGCGGAATGGGACAAGATTTGATTCCCATGCTAGTTTCTCTTTGAAGTCTGAGATGTCATACTGGAACATCTGAAAACATTGTTTTGCTATACTGGAACAAGTCGCCTTGATTTTATACATGTGTACAGCTGTGCAACAGGAAAGCCCACCGTTTTCCCACCTAGTCTGTCTATATATATTGCTATGTAAAAGCTGGCAGGAATGATGTATACATATGTCCTAGAATTTCTGAATCCTGTAGGCACTGGTAGATTAGCCATAGAAAAGTAATTTCTTTATATATATACAGTATATATATATTTGTACACACCTGCATGTTGCCTTAAGTGAGCAAAGTACAGGTATGCTTTGAGCCATATAAAGCACAACCAAAGCATCTTTACAAATGACAGATTTTTCAAAGTCAGTGTTTGCATAATGATGCCATAGCTAAACCTCATCACCAAGCCAAATATGACAATATCTTGGCCTTCCAATAGTTCGCTAAAGGTCCAGGCATTGCACTGTAGGAATGTGGGAAATAGTGAACCTATTCTCAATTCTGAGGAAGAAAACCCTGGGCTTGTTCTGGTGGTGGTGGAGGGTTTACAAAAAAATACATGTGCTGATCACTTGTGCTGCTTGCATGCTAAAGCGTTAAGAGATATAAGCTGAAACTTATTTATCTTAATTGTACAGCACAGGACACAGGACTGGAAGTCTTAACTATGGGTTATATGCAACTACCTTCAGGTGATTGGACATTGGCAACAGAGTTGGTAGGACAGCCCATTTAACCTCTCCCACTCCCAGTTAACCTTTAGTGTCCTTAGATGATGGACCTCTTCTCTCTACTGAGAAGGTAGTTTTCTTTCTAACATGCATATTTCCTCTGTGCTGATTATTTTATCAAGATTTGACTGCCTCAGCCATTCTGGCTGCACTTTAGCCATTCTAGCTTCCACCTACAGCTTCCAGAACAGTGCCCCACAGTTTTGTATCTCTGGGACCAGGCCCGGACCAATCTACCTGAAGACGTTGGATGGCTTATATAATTGCTATCACACTGGATCCTGCGCATGGTGTTCACCTTGGCACCTTGTTCAGTATGTTGCCACAGGTGTTATACAGGTCCAGGGCTGTGGTTGTTGCTACCCTGTCCTTGAAGACCCCTCTGTGGGTATGCCCACTGTGAGGGGCTAAGCCAGGATTGGCCCAGGTGAGTCAGACTTTGCCTATTTGGCCCCTCCCCCTTCACCCTCTTACATATCCCCAGTGGGTCCCTGGAAACATGGAGGTGCCTTAATGATTCCTAATTCTTCTGGGGTAGGATCCACCTTACTCTCCTGAATCTGTGGCTGGAGCATTGGGGGGGGGGGGGGACTGACTGACATTTTTACCTTGGGGTTTAGGTGTGGCAGCCAGGCTTTTGGAAGCAATGCCCAACATTCCTCTCACTTATACATCTGTGGTGGGGACAGAGCTGGTTGACCTTTTAAATCTGCACACTATTACCTGGGTCCCTGGCCTTGCCACTGCACATGCATGGATTCTCTAAGTGGTGCCCTCACTGCACAGGCATGAACTTCTGATAGGGGTGGTTCACCTTATGTCTGTGCCATTTACCAGTACCTGGGGGCACAGGAAGCATTTTTCTCCTTTACCTCCACGGTCTGCAGTGTTCCTGTAGCACTAACACCCTGCTTTTTTTTTCTCTGGCACAAGACAGCTCAGCCCCTTCTGTCCCAGCATTGTTTTAAGTATTCCCCTGGGGACCCCTTCGCCTGTATGGTGGATCCAGTGGTATAACCAGAGTAACAGGTGCCTGCGGCAGAACAAAATTTTGCACCCCCCAGTGATATGTGGGGGTGTACAAGTACAATGAGAGTATGCTGGGACTTGTCGTAATTAAACTACAAGTCCTAGCAAACCCTCATTGTCCCTGTACACCCCCCAAAAAATATTACCCAGGGAATTACAAGTTCCAGCATGCCCTCATTGTCCCTGTACGCCCCCTAGGAGATATGCAACTGGCGCTGTAAACAGACAGGTGCCATGAAGTTCCAGCAAGTGAGGGACCTAAGGGAAACTGAACGTATTCAAAAATTAAATAATTAAAAAAGAAAAGTTAAGTGTCGTATTGGTGCTTAGTATTGGGGCATACTCGTGAAAATGCCCAGTATTGGCACCTATACCGACACTGGTATTGGTGCATCCCTAAAAAGAAGCAATCGTGTAATAACATGCACAAAAACAAAAGAAAAAAAAACATTAAACGTCCACATGTGCTTAGGTATAAACATACCTGTGGTTGCTGTTTCAAACATGTTGAAGGAAAGGGGGGAGGAAGCTGCCCGCGTTGTTGCAGAGGTGTCCCCTGCTCCCATGAGCTATACAGTGGCATGGGAGGTGCAGTGCAGTGAGGCTCTGTGTCTCCAAAGCAGGGATCCTGTCATGTTTTTTTTAGACTGGCCGGCCCGCCCACACGCGTCGTCAGTTGCTAGGCAGAGGTCGGGTGATCACTGAAGTCCCGATCTCTGATCTCTGCAAGAAACAGCAGGGAGGGAGAGAGAAGTATGGTTTTTGCCATTTGTCCAAATTTCTGCAAATTCGGACAATTGGATGTATTCAAATTTCTGAAGTACAGAAATAATTAATCCAAACGAATCCGAATGTTTGATAACAAAATTCGGATACATACGAATGTCAATCGGAACAAAACAGAGAAGCGTGTGCCATTTACAGCTCTCTGGCTTCTCTGAACTTTGTTGACATTCTGGAAGCATCCCGCATGTTAACAAGTATCAGAATTATATTATAGAACCTAAACAAAGAAAGAAACTGATATGTGTGCTATTCTGTAACATTTCTCAGCTTCTATGCTACATTCGGACTGTACCCCGAATGTAAACAAAGAAGTTGACAGTTGTCACAGAATGCAGAAAATTGTTTAACTATTAAAATAAACAATGATACAAAAACAGCGTGGACCTCCTCTCCACTATTCATACCAGACCCTTTAGGTCTGGTAGGAATGTTAGGGGAAACCCCACGTTTTTTTTCAATTTTATTGGTGTTGGGGTCCCCCTTAAAATTTCTACCAGACCTAAAGGGTCTGGTATTAAATGTCCGGGGAACCGCATGCTGTTTTTTTTTTACATTAAATCCCTTAGAAGGGAACTATTTCTCTCAGGTCCTCTCCAATGTGGGAGCTATAGCCATTCTGCTATTGGTTATTTTAAATTGCAATAGCCAATAGTAGGCTGTCTATTGCTCCACCCCCTGCCTTCTGTCAGCAGAGGAGCGGACCTGAGAGAGATCTTTCTCTCTCAGGTCCACTCCTCTGCTGATTGGCAAAAGGCAGTGGGAGGTAGACATGTGCGATTCGTTTAGTTACGAATCGAAATTCGTATGAATTTTCCTGAAATTCGTAAATTCGGAAGCATCCGAAATCCGAATTGCAGTTTCCGAATTATATCCGAAATACGAAATTCCGTTTTTCGGATCCGAATTTCGGATCCGAATTTCTTTAAAACAGGAACTAATATTACCCCTGTAAATGAGGTTGAACAACATGACAAGATTTTTTTAATCCAAAATACGGATCCGCTGCTGCTGACTTGGGTTGCATTACAATACACAGGCAGGAAATATGAAATTCTGTTGATGGAATTTCGTTCCGTTACGAACATTCGTTATATTGAAGTTAAAAAGCAAAGTACATTTATATTGAAGTTGATGGTAGTTTTTTTTTAAATCCGAAATACGGAATTCTGATACGGAATCCGTTAACGGAATTCGTATTTTGTTTTGGTTGACCAATCAGAGGTTTTCTCTTCTGCTGCTGAGAGTTGCATTACAATACAGGCAGGAAATACGAAATTCAGTTGACGTATTTTTGTTCCGTTACGAACATTCGTTATATTGAAGTTAAAAAGCAAAGTACATTTATATTGGAGTTGATGGTAGTTTTTGTAAAAATCTGAAATACGAAATTCGGATACGAAATCCGTTAACGGAATTCATATTTAGTTTTGGTTGACCAATCAGAGGTTTTCTCTTCTGCTGCTGAGAGTTGCATTACAATACACACAGGCAGGAAATACAAAATTCCATTGACGTATTTTCGTTCCGTTACGAACATTCGTTATAGTGAAGTTAAAAAAGCAAAGTACATTTATATTGGAGTAGTTTTTTTAAAGTCCGAAATACGAAATTCGCATACGGAATCCGTTAACGGAATTTGTATTTCGGATAAAAAAACAACTACCACATCGACTCCAATATTAACAAAGGTATTTTTGCCTTTTAACTTCATCATAACGAATGTTCGTAAAGTTCTGAAAATGTGCCGAAACTAACGAAAATTCGTATTTCGTACGAATCCGAATTGAGTTTCGGATACGAATTACGAAATACAAAATAACGGATATTCTGGAACGAAACGGAACAAATTTTTTTGACTGCGCACAAGTCTAGTGGGAGGCAGCCATTCTGCTATTGGTTATTGCTATCCCCCTGGAAAAGCACCCTTCCAATGCCGAGGGCATGTGGCCTGGTATGGTGCAGGGAGGGGGGGTCGCTCGGTTGTCATCCCCCCCTTTCCTGCCCTGCCAGGCTGCTGTCTGGATTAACTGCTGTCTGGTAAAGGATTATAGGGGGGACACCATGCTTTTTCAAAAAATTTTTGGCATTGGGGTCTGCCCTTAAAAATTCTACCAGACCTAAAGGGTTCGGTATTAATTGTCGGGGGAACCTCACTGTTTTTTTGTTGTTTTTTTAGGAATGATGGATGGCGCTAGATACAGGGAAATTTCTGAAGGAAACCTGTTTCAGACAACCAGAGATTTGAGACTGGGACAGAGGTTCACCTTCCAGCAGGACAACGACCTAAAGCATACTGCTAAAGCAACACTCGAGTGGTTTAAGGGGAAACATTTGGAATGCCCTAGTCAAAGCCCAGACATCAATCCATTTATGAATCTGTGGCAAAGTTTGCTGTACACCAGCGAAACCCATCCAACTTGAAGGAGCTGGAACAGTTTTGCCTTGAAGAATGGACAAAAATCCCAGTGGCTAGATGTGCCAAGCTTATAGAGACCTAGCCAAAGAAACGTGCAGCTGCAATTTCTGCAAAAGATGGCTTTACAAAGTATTGACTTTGAGGAGGGTAAATAGTTTTGCACGCTCAAGTTTTCTGGCTTTTTTTGTCTTATTTCTTGTTTGTATCACAATAAAAATATTTAGCATCTTCAAAGTGGTAAATGATACAAGACCCCTTTGTTGGTATACAAACCCCATTTTTTTTGGTAATGCAACAAAATAGGAAAACTGCTGAGGGGGTGAATACTTTTGTATATATTAAATTATTAAGAAAACAGTCTTTATTTTGCAAAACTGGTCAAGTAGAAATAAAACAGCTTGTCTTCAGGAAAACAAATCGCACTTCTGTTCAGTACATATTACTCAGTGGCCCACCGCCTCAGTAAGTTTATTCCAACGCTAGGGTTAGAGTCCCAGCTGGCTCCAGGAGTTTGCAACACAAGCCCAGGTGCCCAGCAGCAGTGTCTCAGCATTCAGCAGTCCATAGCTTAGCACAGACATAGCAAAAGGAATTTTTACTCTAAGAAATAATTTTCTCTTTCTTTGTGAATTAAATGAAATGCTGCTGGCTTCAATTATGTACACGCAAAACTCTTCTGTTTTTGGGGGGGGGTTCCTTGCATGTGATTTTTTTGTTCACTAAGCTAAGTGAAAATTATCCTGTAGAATGACAATTTATTTTACAAAGTAAACAAGCTCTACTCCTTTAGTAAAATAACCCCAATGTTTAGTTTGACCCACATAAGTAATCCCAATGACCTTACAGTTCTTTTCCATTTGTGCTAGTTGTTTTTGGGTTAACTAGTTATTAAATCGTTATTGCTGCATGCCTGACACACCCAGCAGCCTATTATTTACTTTAACATTTACCACAAGTTTGTATGTGGTAGCTAGAGTACTAGCTCAAAAACTGCTAATTTCCTCCAAGAGTTGATATGCACTAGCCTACCCCTTCTACACCTATCCAGAACTGCCATTCCAGTGGTATGCATATATGCATTCATTACTTGGCTTAAAAGGCATAATTTCACCTACACTAAACCACTGCTTTAGTGTAGGTGAAATGAACCACTGCTGAAGGAGTCAATTAAATGTTCTGAAATACTGTATGTATGTATGAGCATAAATGTAATTACAGTGGTAGCTTAATGGATTTATGAGCCATTCTAGGGAGAAAAAAAAACCACAATCCTTGGGGACTGTCAGATACAGCAATATTTCCTACATGGGGTAACCAAGAAATGTAAAAATCAAACTGCCTTTTTGAAACTTGGGTAAAAGTTCTTCCTGTCTGATATATAAGATCAATAAATAGCAAAGTAGATTGATATATAGACTGTGTGCATGAGCCCCACAGTTGGCCTGCATGTTGCATCTTGCTCTATCTTTGATATCTTCCTCAGAAATTCTAATGGCTGTGAAATTACTGACTTCAAATGCAAGATTGATTGAGGATGCTTTTAATATGAAAACATGGAAAAAGTCTTAGGTACATGTGGAGATTAATGATTCAGTGGAACCACATATAATTTGTTCTTTGTTGTCAGGCTAAAAGAGGAGCTGCCAATATGAAGCTTATAAGAGGCAGCACTAACATAGTTAAATATCCCCCGAAAAGGCACCTACTGTTTCTACTGCATGCCAAAAATCAATCAGTCTCACAAACACTGACTTCCTAGAAATATTTACTATGTTCCCTTACAAGCCTTCAACAATACCTGCAAACATAAAATGTGTATTTTAGCTTTATGTCTAATTTAAAATTCACAGCAAAGTCTGCAAAGAGCATTGGTGACTGGCCATTGTTCTCTTTAGTGCATTCAGCTTTCATTCTTCAAACTTCTATATTTACAAGTTGGATACAGAACAAAAACATTCACTTCAATCATTATAAATCTATATCAACAGGGATGTGGGAGCTATAAATGCAGTGAGCAATTACATATCATAGAAAAACAAGTTGTATGGATTTTAAACCAAAGGAAAAGATAATGCATCTACTGTGACATAGTATCCCTGAGACATAACACTACGATAAGGAAATGGCGCTTTAGTTAAAACATTTAACGTGGGAACATATTGACCAGTCATGCTTTCCATTGTTCCAGACAGTCTATAAAACCACATAATAGTTGCAAAGGATAGAAAAATTGAATATAATAAACAGTGGAAGACAGATATATCTTACAACCTGACTGCACATTGACAAGAGGAATTGAAGAAATATTAGATAGTTTTAGGGAGTAATAAAGAGATAAATATTGTTTATAAAAGTCTTATAAGATTTTCTGAAAAATGTTACAGTAGTTTAAAATGAAAATATGTGGCCTAAATCACATAGCCATAACCAAGGCAGTAGTGACAGTGGTCCCACTGATATGTTAGATTCTTAAAGCAAATCCACCACTAATTAAAAAAACAAACAAAACCAGTTTCCTAAGGAGTCTTTGGAAGCACTTATAGTCACCATCCCCAAATCTAATAAGTCTGCTGACAACCCAGCTAACTATAGACCCATCTCGCTCTTGAACACAGACCTAAAAATTTATGCCAAATTAATGGATATTATTCCGCACCTTGTCCACCCAGACCAAGTGGGGTTT
>NW_017308114.1:282399-282767 GCF_000935625.1 Nanorana parkeri | reverse complement strand
ACTCGTCTCTCTTGTTTTGCAGCTCATCCAGCACAAGGCCGATGTCAACGCCGTCAATGAACACGGGAACTCCTCCCTCCACTACGCCTGCTTCTGGGGGCAGGATGAGGTCGCAGAGGTGCGTCGTCGGGTGTACCGTTGCTGTGTCTGCAGGGGGAGGAGGGGGATGGGGAGTCGTATACTATGAGGGGAATTTAGCAGAAATTGGAGCAGGCAGAATATGGAGCAGTTGCCCTTGGCAACCAATCAGCATCCACCTTTCATTTTCAAACCTTAACCGTACAAACTGAAGAGAGATGCTGATTGGTTGCCACGGGCAACTGCTCCAGATTCCCTCTGCTCCGGTTTTGGTAAATTCCCCCCCCATG
>NW_017308114.1:268285-276168 GCF_000935625.1 Nanorana parkeri | reverse complement strand
CCCGCAGCTCTTGGCTTTCTCTTCCTCATGTGTGGGCGCCATCTTTACGCCTGGCATCAGTCACAGTTCTGCTGGAGCATGAAATGAAAGGAGACGTCCCCCCGGGGGGGCCCTTTTTAGAGGGGCGTCCCTGCTGGCCAATGGGTGCTGTGGACAGTGGTGATGATGTCACAGGGTGTCCACAGAGGTATCTCCTGAAAATGCAAAGATTTGATTGGCTTGCTTGTTGATGAGGGGGGAGGAGCTATATGTGCGCATTTAACCTTCAGCTGTGACCCCTCTGCTTGTAGCTGTGGAAGGGCCGTTGGCAGGGCAACGACATCGTCATCAAAGTCCTGAAAATACGCGATTGGACCACAAGGAAGAGCCGCGACTTCAATGAGGAGTACCCCAAACTGAGGTGACGCCCCAACATCCGGAGGGGTGCCGGGGCCCCATTGTGTGCCATAGAGCTACCTGTGTGTGTCAGTCTGTCCCAGACCCAGCTCATCCCTACTGGTATCAGACGGGTCCCAGACCCAGCTCATCCCTACTGGTATCAGACTGGTCCTAGACCCAGCTCATCCCTACTGGTATCAGACGGGTCCTAGACCCAGCTCATCCCTACTGGTATCAGACGGGTCCTAGACCCAGCTCATCCCTACTGGTATCAGACGGGTCCTAGACCCAGCTCATCCCTACTGGTATCAGACGGGTCCTAGACCCAGCTCATCCCTACTGGTATCAGACGGGTCCTAGACCCAGCTCATCCCTACTGGTATCAGACGGGTCCTAGACCCAGCTCATCCCTACTGGTATCAGACGGGTCCTAGACCCAGCTCATCCCTACTGGTATCAGACGGGTCCTAGACCCAGCTCATCCCTACTGGTATCAGACGGGTCCTAGACCCAGCTCATCCCTACTGGTATCAGACTGGTCCTAGACCCAGCTCATCCCTACTGGTATCAGACGGGTCCTAGACCCAGCTCATCCCTACTGGTATCAGACGGGTCCTAGACCCAGCTCATCCCTACTGGTATCAGACGGGTCCTAGACCCAGCTCATCCCTACTGGTATCAGACGGGTCCTAGACCCAGCTCATCCCTACTGGTATCAGACGGGTCCTAGACCCAGCTCATCCCTACTGGTATCAGACGGGTCCTAGACCCAGCTCATCCCTACTGGTATCAGACGGGTCCTAGACCCAGCTCATCCCTACTGGTATCAGACGGGTCCTAGACCCAGCTCATCCCTACTGGTATCAGACGGGTCCTAGACCCAGCTCATCCCTACTGGTATCAGACGGGTCCTAGACCCAGCTCATCCCTACTGGTATCAGACGGGTCCTAGACCCAGCTCATCCCTACTGGTATCAGACGGGTCCTAGACCCAGCTCATCCCTACTGGTATCAGACGGGTCCTAGACCCAGCTCATCCCTACTGGTATCAGACGGGTCCTAGACCCATGGGGCGCTGTCATAGTACACACCTCTCCCGGTATAGGGGGCGCTGTCATAGTACACACCTCTCCCGGTATAGGGGGGCTGTCATAGTACACACCTCTCCCGGTATAGGGGGCGCTGTCATAGTACACACCTCTCCCGGTATAGGGGGCGCTGTCATAGTACACACCTCTCCCGGTATAGGGGGCGCTGTCATAGTACACACCTCTCCCGGTATAGGGGGGCTGTCATAGTACACACCTCTCCCGGTATAGCGGGGCTGTCATAGTACACACCTCTCCCGGTATAGGGGGCGCTGTCATAGTACACACCTCTCCCGGTATAGGGGGCGCTGTCATAGTACACACCTCTCCCGGTATAGGGGGCGCTGTCATAGTACACACCTCTCCCGGTATAGGGGGGCTGTCATAGTCCATGTACACAGTCCTAGTTTGCCGTTCCATTCATCTCCGTTCCTCACTGTGCACCCCGTCTTGTCTCGTCCTCCATAGGATATTCTCTCACCCCAATGTCCTTCCAGTCCTGGGTGCGTGTCAGTCTCCACCCGCCCCTCATCCTGTGCTCATCACCCATTGGATGCCCTACGGATCTCTGTACAATGTTCTGCATGAGGGGACCAGTGAGTATTGGGCTGGATGGGTGTAGGGCAATAACCGAGGGGGGGTTCTTGTATATATTGGGGGTGGAGTTATACCAGAAGTCCTGCTGTGATTGGCTGGGACAGATGGCGAGCCGCCATATTGTTTGGGAGGGAATGGAAGCCTGCATAGGTGTAGGGGGCGGGGTCTTCTCTGTGTTCCGGCATCGTCGTTCCTCATGCCTCTGTCTTGCCCGTACAGACTTGGTGGTTGACCAGTGCCAGGCAGTGAAGTTTGCGTTGGACATTGCCCGCGGCATGGCGTTCCTTCACACGTTGGAGCCTCTCATTCCTCGCCATTACTTGAACAGTCGCAGTGTCATGGTGAGTAGCGCAGATCACGTGTGAGCATGTCTGCGGACCAATCCCGTCCTTTCCCATCCCTCAATACTCCGACTCTGCAATGTCTCCATTCTTCCTCCCGATAGATGTACCCGGAACCTTGCTTCCTGCGCCGGTGTCGGTTGTCTCACTCTCATGTTTTATGTTCTCCAGATTGATGAAGATATGACGGCTCGTGTCAGTATGGCGGACGTCAAGCTTTCCTTCCAGTGTCCGGGACGCATGTACGCACCAGCCTGGATCGCACCGGAAGGTACAGCGCAACGGTTGTTACAGCCGGTCTCCGGAGATCAGCTTTATTACCCCCCTCCCCCCACCGACCCCCGAGTTGTAGAAGACCTCGGTCCTAGCTGTGGGGTCTCCCTCGTCTACTTTCCCTCTATTACTTTCCAACATCGGTGACCTCATCACATGTCCCATCTAAGGCCGACCTCGGCAACCTCATCACATGTCCCATCTAAGGCTGACCTCGGCGACCTCATCACATGTCCCATCTAATGCTGACCTCATCACATTCACATGTCCCATCTAAGGCTGACCTCGGCAACCTCATCACATGTCCCATCTAAGGCTGACCTCGGCGACCTCATCACATGTCCCATCTAATGCTGACCTCATCACATTCACATGTCCCATCTAAGGCTGACCTCGGCGACCTCATCACATGTCCCATCTAATGCTGACCTCATCACATTCACATGTCCCATCTAAGGCTGACCTCGGCGACCTCATCACATGTCCCATCTAATGCTGACCTCATCACATTCACATGTCCCATCTAAGGCTGACCTCGGCGACCTCATCACATGTCCCATCTAATGCTGACCTCATCACATTCACATGTCCCATCTAAGGCTGACCTCGGCGACCTCATCACATGTCCCATCTAATGCTGACCTCATCACATTCACATGTCCCATCTAAGGCTGACCTCGGCGACCTCATCACATGTCCCATCTAATGCTGACCTCATCACATTCACATGTCCCATCTAAGGCTGACCTCGGCGACCTCATCACATGTCCCATCTAATGCTGACCTCATCACATTCACATGTCCCATCTAAGGCTGACCTCGGCGACCTCATCACATGTCCCATCTAATGCTGACCTCATCACATTCACATGTCCCATCTAAGGCTGACCTCGGCGACCTCATCACATGTCCCATCTAATGCTGACCTCATCACATTCACATGTCCCATCTAAGGCTGACCTCGGCGACCTCATCACATGTCCCATCTAATGCTGACCTCATCACATTCACATGTCCCATCTAAGGCTGACCTCGGCGACCTCATCACATGTCCCATCTAATGCTGACCTCATCACATTCACATGTCCCATCTAAGGCTGACCTCGGCGACCTCATCACATGTCCCATCTAATGCTGACCTCATCACATTCACATGTCCCATCTAAGGCTGACCTCGGCGACCTCATCACATGTCCCATCTAATGCTGACCTCATCACATTCACATGTCCCATCTAAGGCTGACCTCGGCGACCTCATCACATGTCCCATCTAATGCTGACCTCATCACATTCACATGTCCCATCTAAGGCTGACCTCGGCGACCTCATCACATGTCCCATCTAATGCTGACCTCATCACATTCACATGTCCCATCTAAGGCTGACCTCGGCGACCTCATCACATGTCCCATCTAATGCTGACCTCATCACATTCACATGTCCCATCTAAGGCTGACCTCGGCGACCTCATCACATGTCCCATCTAATGCTGACCTCATCACATTCACATGTCCCATCTAAGGCTGACCTCGGCGACCTCATCACATGTCCCATCTAATGCTGACCTCATCACATTCACATGTCCCATCTAAGGCTGACCTCGGCGACCTCATCACATGTCCCATCTAATGCTGACCTCATCACATTCACATGTCCCATCTAAGGCTGACCTCGGCGACCTCATCACATGTCCCATCTAATGCTGACCTCATCACATTCACATGTCCCATCTAAGGCTGACCTCGGCGACCTCATCACATGTCCCATCTAATGCTGACCTCATCACATTCACATGTCCCATCTAAGGCTGACCTCGGCGACCTCATCACATGTCCCATCTAATGCTGACCTCATCACATTCACATGTCCCATCTAAGGCTGACCTCGGCGACCTCATCACATGTCCCATCTAATGCTGACCTCATCACATTCACATGTCCCATCTAAGGCTGACCTCGGCGACCTCATCACATGTCCCATCTAATGCTGACCTCATCACATTCACATGTCCCATCTAAGGCTGACCTCGGCGACCTCATCACATGTCCCATCTAATGCTGACCTCATCACATTCACATGTCCCATCTAAGGCTGACCTCGGCGACCTCATCACATGTCCCATCTAATGCTGACCTCATCACATTCACATGTCCCATCTAAGGCTGACCTCGGCGACCTCATCACATGTCCCATCTAATGCTGACCTCATCACATTCACATGTCCCATCTAAGGCTGACCTCGGCGACCTCATCACATGTCCCATCTAATGCTGACCTCATCACATTCACATGTCCCATCTAAGGCTGACCTCGGCGACCTCATCACATGTCCCATCTAATGCTGACCTCATCACATTCACATGTCCCATCTAAGGCTGACCTCGGTGACCTCATCACATGTCCCATCTAAGGCTGACCTCTGTGACATCCGTGTCTACCTGAGCTTGGTGATGTCACCGTTTGGGTGACATGGGGCGTGGGATTAGGAAAGGTGTCATTACTCTTCCGCGTCACATGTGGTTGTAGTTGTGCGCGGGTCCTTGGTGGCCACACAGAGCAGCAGACGTGACTGACTGATTTTTACTTGCAGCTCTGCAGAAACGTACCGAGGACATCAACCGCCGTTCTGCCGACATGTGGAGCTTTGCCGTCCTGCTCTGGGAGCTGGTGACCCGAGAGGTTCAAACCCCAATTCTGCTTCAGGTGTCCCTGGAAGGCCTGCGCCCCACCATCCCCCCCGGCATCTCCCCGCACATCTGTAAGCTGATGAAGATCTGTATGAACGAGGATCCCGCCAAGCGGCCAAAGTTCGACATGATCGTTCCCATCCTGGAGAAAATGCAGGACAAGTAAAGGCGCCGGCGTTCATTGTCCCACCCTGACTGCTACACCTCCCCCTCCCTGCCCAAACGTTCCGAGAGAACCCGTCTCACCGCTACGCCGGCACCGACCAATGAGTGTCCGGCCCCCGACAGCCGCCTCCAATACCAAGTGCCTTCTGAGGAACGGGGGAGGAAGCCATATACTGAGTGTCTGTCCGCAGCTCTGTGCACTGATATCCCAGCAGGGGTCCCAGGCATAGGGACCGGGTGTAGGGACTTTGTGCACTGGTATCCCGCACTTCTATCCCAGCAGGGGTACCAGGTATGGGGACGGGGTGTAGGGACATTGTGCACTGGTATCCCAGCAGGGGTTCCAGCCATAGGGATGGGTTGTAGGGACTTTGTGCACTGTTATCCCACACTTCTATCCCAGCAGGGGTTCCAGGCATAGGGACCGGGTGTAGGGACTTTGTGCACTGGTATCCCGCACTTCTATCCCAGCAGGGGTTCCAGGCATAGGGACCGGGTGTAGGGACTTTGTGCACTGGTATCCCGCACTTCTATCCCAGCAGGGGTTCCAGGCATAGGGACCGGGTGTAGGGACTTTGTGCACTGGTATCCCGCACTTCTATCCCAGCAGGGGTTCCAGGCATAGGGATGGGTTGTAGGGACTTTGGGTACCGCACTCAATGGAGAATATTTCTACTACAACATTTCATTTCAGATCAATGGTCCTCCGGCCTGAGCCGTCCTGATGGCAAATTACACCCGACGCGCTTTACAATCGGACCAGAACCGTACAGGTCTGGCATCATTACTAAGCCATCAGATTGTAAGGCGTGCGGGGAATAGATTTTGGGCGTTATTTCGGTTTAAATATTCGGAAATTAAATTAAACATCAAAATGTAATAAATATATAAAAAAAAATTTCGGTTTAAACAGTTTGGAAATATACATCATTTTTTTTTTTTGTTCCAAACTTTATACATCTAAATATATATATTAGGCCCCATTCACACTGAGCAATTTATCGCGCGGTAATCTGCGGATATTTACTGCGCGATATCGCTCTCCAATGCATGGCAATGGGGCTCTGTCCGTCGCTGTCGCGGGTTGTGCGTCGCTACAGCAGGACCCTTTTTGTAGCGGATTTTGCTGCCATTCTAGTTTGCTCAATGCAAGCGTTTGCGTGACAAACCGCGCGATACCGCGCAAAATGCAAATCGCGTGACAAACGCGCGATTTGCGAATCGCTCAGTGTTTTTGGGGGGTTTTTTGTTTGAAATTCAAAAATAAATAAATATATATATTTGGTATAAAGCCGGGGTCTCCAACTCAATTCCCTAGGGGGGGCCACTCGAGAATTTATTTCTTTTTTTCTCCCATGGGGAGAAGCCGGGTCATTACACGCCGCCCGGCTTCCTGAACGGGACTTCCGAGTACCGGGGGAAAAAAAAATATCGATACCGAAATACCCCCAATTCTGCCCCCTTCATATCTGCAGGTTCAGGCGCGATTAGGGATTCCTGTGTCAGAAACTTGCATTTTCCTGCAGCAGGAATCGGTAATCTGGCGTTTACAAGCGGCCGCTGTCACCCGTTGAAGTTATTGATCAGGTGGCAACCGCCGCATGTAAACGCCTGCACACCGCATGCAAAGATACGTGATAACACTCTCCCTGGATGCACAATCATTGCGTCCAGGGAGAGTGATTGGTTCCTAACCGAATGTAAACATATCACGCATCATTACATGCAGCGGCTGTCACCTGATCATTAGCTTGAATAGGTGACAGCGGCCGGTTTTAAACGCCAGATTCGGGATTCCTGCTGCAGGAAAACGCATGTTCCTGATGCAGAAATTCCTAATTGCATCTAAAGATACAGGTGTGAATGGAGCTCCAATACACTTCTACTCTCCCCCATACACATAAAAAATCACAGCCCCCTCTCCTGCTTACCTTGTTGCAGGGAGGAGGCTGCGAGCCACGATCATGGATCCCTGGTGATCTAGTGGTGGATTGGTAATGTCTGCTGCAGACCTCGCTAATCAATCCTTTCGGCCAGCGCTCAGCGAAGACGCCGGCCGAGAGGATCGGAGTGCCGCCACAGGAGCAGCTATGCGGTCTGCGTCCGACAGAGATGCAGACCACTCCCGCAAGTCTGCTCCGTTGCCGACCTGTGGCAGTCTCATTGTCGCAGGTCGGCTAGAACTGAGGTGAGCGAAGAGCACCCCCCTCATAGTTCTCCTTTTAAACCGAAATTATACAAAATATATATTTTTTTATTTTAAACATTTGGAAATCAAATAAAAAAAAAATATATATTTTTTTAATTCCAACTGTTTAAACCCAGAAAAATAAAATATGATAAGAAAAAATCAT
>NW_017308114.1:267059-268138 GCF_000935625.1 Nanorana parkeri | reverse complement strand
GAGCGAACGCCGGTATGTGTTCTCTCACTTCCCGATCTACTGAGCCGACCTGTGGCAGTCTCATTGTCGCAGGTCGGCTAGAACTGAGGTGAGCGAAGAGCACCCCCCTCATAGTTCTCCTTTTAAACCGAAATTATACAAAATATATATTTTTTTATTTTAAACATTTGGAAATCAAATAAAAAAAAAATATATATTTTTTTAATTCCAACTGTTTAAACCCAGAAAAATAAAATATGATAAGAAAAAATCTTTTCATATATCTATGAAATTCTCTTCCCAGCGTCGCTGCTCAGAAAGCCGGGACTGTCACCGTTTCGGGGTAGTAAGCTCTCGTCCGGATATTTCAGTGTTTTTTAGTCCCCGGCGCGGTTCTGTTTTTATGCTTGAAGTGGGAGTCGGTCCGTTGTATTTCAGAGATGGGCGGTCCTCTGGCGGGGGGTGGGGGAGGGGACGGGACACAATTGCTGTACACAGGTCTTATTTTTAGTTACTCAGAGCATGATAGACATTGCCTGGCCGTGTCTACTAAACGTCGTCACGCTGCTCTTCGGGTACCGCCCCCGAGGAATGTGCCTTTTTACGTTTGAGTTCTTGGTGCTTGGTCATGTGCCTGGGGCAGTGTTATTGTATTATTCCCCCCTCCTGTGCTGCCACACCTTTCATATAGCTCTGCCCATGTATAAATCTGTATGTGTATATATATTATATCACAGTGTATCACTATAATAACATGTATTATATGTCGGGGGGGGGGGACGGGGCACGGTGCTCGGATCCGCTCCCCACCCCCGAGCTCCCCCTGTCATTACAGCCGGGGGAGAGAAATGTATTTTTATATATATAAATTAACCTTTGCGCACCTTGTGAAAGCTTAATAAATATTATTCTAGATGCGTTTGTCTGTCTGTGCGTCCTTGTAAGATGACGGCAGAGCGTCCGATGGGGTGATGGTGACTTCTCCTTTTCAGCGGGACTGACTCATCGTCAGATGGTCCTTATCTGTTTCCTGCCAGCCGCCGCCACGGAGGCGAGAGTCGCGTCTCATCACTTTTGCAGCACCCAGGAGTGGGGGGGAG
>NW_017308114.1:266680-267013 GCF_000935625.1 Nanorana parkeri | reverse complement strand
AAGGGGGGGCCGGCAGGGATACCAAACGCATCCTAAAACCTGGACAGAGAGCAACGCATTGGTTATATGTTCCCATTCACAGATGAGGGGAAGCTGTTCTGTCATCCTAACACACTTCCTGTCCCAGGGTGACAACACCGCTCCTCCGTACAGTGCGGGGAGTGTTGTCAAGCTCGGACAGGAAGTGTGTTGCTGGCAGGATCACCAGGGGCAAATAAAGCCAGAGAACCACTGCAGCCGCCACCAGGACCGGATTTACTCTCCCTGCTACCCCAAGGCCATGTGGGGGTGGCAGGGTTAGTTATTATTTATTTTTTTACTTTACCTTTTTAG
>NW_017308114.1:263198-266517 GCF_000935625.1 Nanorana parkeri | reverse complement strand
CGGCAGGGATACCAAACGCATCCTAAAACCTGGACAGAGAGCAACGCATTGGTTATATGTTCCCATTCACAGATGAGGGGAAGCTGTTCTGTCATCCTAACACACTTCCTGTCCCAGGGTGACAACACCGCTCCTCCGTACAGTGCGGGGAGTGTTGTCAAGCTCGGACAGGAAGTGTGTTGCTGGCAGGATCACCAGGGGCAAATAAAGCCAGAGAACCACTGCAGCCGCCACCAGGACCGGATTTACTCTCCCTGCTACCCCAAGGCCATGTGGGGGTGGCAGGGTTAGTTATTATTTATTTTTTTACTTTACCTTTTTAGCTTATCTTTTACTTTTATTTTAATTTTTCAATATTTTTTACTTTAAAAAAAAAAAAAAAATATGTCATTTTTGTAGCCTTTAATTCACTTAACTTTATTGCTATCACACAGGAGCTAACAATCCCCATGTGTGATAGCATTTCGAGGTGTCAGGTTCTCTTTATTGACCCTGTCACCTCCAATACAGGAGTTCTAGCACAGCGCTGTGCTGGCTCTCCTGTGACAAGTGAGAGAGGAAGAGCGCGGCTTTCCCCTCTCGCTGTATACACGGAGCGGTGGGCTTACTTCTAACCCGGCCGCTCTGCTCCCCATCCTGAAGACGTTGGTGGCCGGCGAGGAGAGATACTCGGCGGCGACGGGAGGACGGATTTCCTTTAATGGTAAAAATCACACAGCAGCGTTGTCACCCTTTTGGCAGGGTAGTGTGCCCGTGCTGTTAGTGAAATTGTTCCCAGCTACCTCTGAGGACTATAGAACACCTCCCCCCTCTGTCATGGAGGTGTTCTGTAGTCACACACACACACCTCCTTCATAGATGCAGCGAGTGGTGTCACTGGCAGAAGCGCCAGCTAACAAAAAAACTTTATGCAGCCACTTCTACATGTAACATATTGTACATTACCAGACCCTCAGGCTATTGTACCCACTGACCGCCAATGTAAGGGGGGTGGGGGCTCTACCAATGCCCACCTCTGGTGTAAGAAGTCACTTCTCCATTGGTCATTGATATGAGGGGGGCATTTCTCCACAGAAAGCGTTATTCATTTTCACTCTCTGCATTTCTTTACTGACAATTATTATTCTTTATTTCATTAAAGTGACACAAAACTCCGGAGATAAAATCCTAAAACTCCCTCCGAGCCCCCGAACAACAAGGTCTCTTATTTGTGTCTCACTCGGCTGGAGATACTCCAATCATCTCTGTCCTTCCTTCTGGAGAGGGGCTACGTCTGTTCCCCATGGTCCCTGTGTGTGTTGGAAAGTAGTCACCGCTCCAAGCTCCGCCCCCGGGGTGGACTACAATCTCAATACAAATAAACTAAATATGAGATTGTAGTCCATCCCGGGGGCGGAGCTACTTTACAACACACACACAGGGACCATGGGGAACAGACGTAGCCCCTCTCCAGAAGGAAGGACAGAGATGATTGGAGTATCTCCAGCCGAGTGAGACACAAATAAGAGACCTTGTTGTTCGGGGGCTCGGAGGGAGTTTTAGGATTTATCTCCGGAGTTTAGTGTCACTTTAAAATGACTGAAAACTATTTTGTTGCATAGAGAAGCCTAGGGGGGGGGGTCAAATAAATAGGGGGTCAGGTAAAAAGTAGGGAGCCCGCGGGGTCCGATAAATAGGGGTCACATAAAACATAGGGAGCCCAGGGGGTCCAATAAATAGGGGCCAGGTAAAAAGTTGGAAGCCCATGGAGTCCAATAAATAGGGGCCAGATGAAAAGTAGGGAGCCCAGGGGGATCCAATAGTTAAAGTACAACGGAATCGTTATGTCCACCTTAGAGCGTGCTCTTCAGAATGAGCATCTGTGTCACCGTCACAGGAAGTGGAACGATAACAGAGCCACTGGCGGGATCAACAGGCAATCACACAGCTATGGTACAGGGAAGACTCAGAATACAAATCCTACATTAGAGATTTCAGTTTCCACTTCTCACAGTTGCTCTTTAAAAAAGGAAAAACTTCAGAATTGTAAGAAACAAAATCTTTATTATGATCAAAACAAACCCAAAAAAAGAAAAAACAGAAAAACGGACACTGACTCCCTCCGCGTTCCCTTTCCTATTGTATTGGAGTTCTGCCCTCTACTGGCTGGCACAGTAACTACAACAACATTCCAACATATGACTTGATAGTCTGAACCTGTAAAGCACTTGATCTTGGATCTCTCCTATCACCTGTATATACTATATACTCCCTGAGATGACTCTGTGCCCGGGGCTCCTCCCCCGGCATAGTCACAGTAAAGGCCGCAAATTGTGGATCTGTTCCCTGAGATAAACAATGGGGTGGATTAGGTTAAAATCGAGGAGGTAGGCAACCTCTGCACCATGCCATCTTCCCCTAGGAGCCATGCCTGTGACTGCCAGAGTCTTGCAATGCCTCCTGGGACTTGTAGTTTCCCCACAGCTGGAGTGCCAAGGTTGCTCTCCCCCCCCCGGGTCAATACATACCGCGTTATGGTCATGAATCCCGGGACACCGTAAGCCCAACTTTTCGGCCAACTGGGTGGGCGACAACAAATCACACCCACTTTATGCGTTGGTTCAGCATGGACCAGGGGTCTCAGACCTCCAGCTGGGGTGAAACTACAAATCCCATGATGCATCTCTCTTCGGGAGTCGTGGCTGAGAGAATCTTGCAATGCCTCATGGGATTTGTAGTTCCATCGCAGCTGGAGGTTTGAGACCCCTGTCATAGACCCTTCTAAATATTCTAAATATGCAGGGACCACCCATCATGCCAACTTAAGGGGTGGGTGGGCACCCAAACCACGCCTCTAAATATAGGATCGGGCCAGGCTGCCCAGTCGCAGCTCCGATCGTCGCATTTCATGCCTGTTAGAGACGCTTGTAGGGGTAGAAACGCCGATGAGGTTGATGCTGCGATCCCAGGGCATTGGGCCGGGCAGAGGGCCAAGATTAAGGGACCGCCCCCAGCAAATCCAGGACGGCCGGCCTGTACGTTATTGGTTGTGTACCCGCTTATCAATGCGTCGCTTAGGACTAGGTATCGGGAAAGGGGCTGAACTGGGACGAGGGGTATCCAGGGGCTGGGATGGGGTAAGCAATATCCTCTATAAAATGCACACAGTAGCAGTCCACGGCCCATGGGATCATCTCCTCACACCCGGGCCATGGTGCAAGGACAAATCACTGCAGGACACTTCAGCACAATCATCACACGCACATTCATCATACAATTGTCCATCGCGATTATTAGAGACTTCACACGGTGCCGAGTCCGCTTCCGATCCGTACCGGGG
>NW_017308114.1:251147-262098 GCF_000935625.1 Nanorana parkeri | reverse complement strand
ACTACGGCAGCAAAGATTTCAGCAACTCCGGGTAGTTCGGGGTCCACCATCCAGTCACCGGATCCCAGCTCGGACCGGCGCAAAATCCTTGCCCTAGAACGAGGTCGTCGAAACAGGCCAAGTGGCAGCCCTCGGTGACCTGCGGGGGGAGGGAAAGAGCGACATATGAAATACGTGCGACGTCCTCATAACCGCGGACACGGGGGGGCGCTACTTACATCGAACAGCGCCAGCCTCCCGTTCCCTTGGAGCCGGTACAACGCCGGGTTCAGGAATCCCAGGGGAGAGCGGCCTCTCTTCAGGCGCTGGTCATTAATCAGAGAGAGGATGCCACCGAACACCGGGGTGGAGGCCTGGAGAGAGGAGGCAAGATGGAGGAGAAATGAAGAACTTCACCCGTGCCGTCATACAGTCACACGAGCCGATATTACACATCATAGTAATGGCGGTCACTGGTAGACCCATGTCCATGATTGGACCGCTCAGACCCGGGGCACCGGACCAACCACCGGAGCTCTAACGGGACCTGTAGACTTATTGGGGCAGATGGAAGTGATGGTCCTACAGACCATGTGACTCCGAAGTTAGACTCCGCCCTGCCCGAGTCCCACCACTTACTTCCATAGAAGGATTAGGTTCTTATCTCGTCGGCTGTAGGGGTACAAACTCTAAAACCTTGGTTCTCAACTGGTGGGTCGTGACCCAGTGTTCAGTGGGTCGCGGTGTGCCTTCTACTGTGCTAGGTGAGGGGCTCCTCAGCTCCTCCTGTCAGTTATCTTGCCAAGCAGCCATTTAAAATATGCTGCCCGGTGCCGAGGGTCAGCTTGAGGTGGGATGGGGCTATGGCCGTGAGGGAGCTCCACCCATACGTACAACTCCCTCGCTTATCCTGTAGGAGGTGCCTGGACCGGAGTGATGTCACATTCTGGTTCCCGGCGCCTCTACAGGGCACACATATGGATTGAGCTCAATCAGTGCACAGCAGTCCACACTGGACCCCAAGCTGAGGATCAACTCCACCTCTTGTAAGGTATGGAGACTGGGCGGATCTTTTGATGGCATCCCAAACGCACCTCCCACCCACAGTTTGCCCGCATCGGAACATGCGGTACCGCAACCCTGTGCGTTCCATGGCGGCGCGACTTAATAACCGAGTACAAATGTTGGGTCCTGAGGTTACACAGGTTGAGAACCACTGCTCTAAAAAGGTTCCCTCGTAGCTTCTCATCTTTGAGCCCCCAGATACTCACCGAGGTGCCAGACACCCACGGAACGGGGAAGCGGTTGATCACCACCCAGTAGTTGTCGGAGAGCGCGGCCACGTCCGGATATGCGCGGCCACTGCGGTTGTAGTAGCTCTCTGGCGGCAGCTTCTGTCCAGACTTCAGGAATTGGGATACCGCGGAGACCTGAAGGAACGTCAGAGGTCACGGCACAGCGGGAGGACAGGCGGGAGGGGTCAGGAGGAAGGAGGACCACGAATGGCTCACCTGGTAATCCGGCATCGGGAAGACATTGCTGAATCCACCACCGCTAATGTAGTCCGTCACCTCGTAGGTCACCTGGAAGGGGTTCTTGAAGGACGTTCCCCCCACTGTGGTGACATAGGGGCTGCGGATGGACAAGAAGCATGAGGACCATCTCGTGATATGTGCCGACAAGAGTATTACACAGAGTATAACAATACCGTGTTTCCCCGAAAATAAGACACTGTCTTATATTTTTTTGGGCTCGAAAAAACACACTAGGTCTTATTTTCGGGGTAGGTCTTATTTTCGGGGAAACAGGGTATGTCAATACCCCGAATGATGCTCCAATCCCGAGACATGATCCCCATGCAGGTAATCTGACCCTTCCCGGAGAGGTGATCTCCTGTGCCCCCCCTCCCACAGATCTCCCCCATTCCTCCTGCTGACCTCCATGCTTTCTACTAGTACATAGTACAGGAGATGGTCAGAGACTAGAGACCTAGTACGGGAGATGGTCAGAGACTAGAGACCTAGTACGGGAGATGGTCAGAGACTAGAGACTTAGTACGGGAGATGGTCAGAGACTAGAGACCTAGTACGGGAGATGGTCAGAGACTAGAGACCTAGTACGGGAGATGGTCAGAGACTAGAGACCCAGTACGGGAGATGGTCAGAGACTAGAGACCCAGTACGGGAGATGGTCAGAGACTAGAGACCCAGTACGGGAGATGGTCAGAGACTAGAGACCCAGTACGGGAGATGGTCAGAGACTAGAGACCCAGTACGGGAGATGGTCAGAGACTAGAGACCCAGTACGGGAGATGGTCAGAGACTAGAGACCCAGTACGGGAGATGGTCAGAGACTAGAGACCCAGTACGGGAGATGGTCAGAGACTAGAGACCCAGTACGGGAGATGGTCAGAGACTAGAGACCCAGTACGGGAGATGGTCAGAGACTAGAGACCCAGTACGGGAGATGGTCAGAGACTAGAGACCCAGTACGGGAGATGGTCAGAGACTAGAGACCCAGTACGGGAGATGGTCAGAGACTAGAGACCCAGTACGGGAGATGGTCAGTTATGTGCAGAGACTAGAGACCTAGTACGGGAGATGGTCAGAGACTAGAGACCTAGTACGGGAGATGGTCAGAGACTAGAGACCTAGTACGGGAGATGGTCAGAGACTAGAGACCCAGTACGGGAGATGGTCCAAGACTAAAGACCTAGTACGGGAGATGGTCAGAGACTGCAGACAAGGTACATGAGATGGTCAGAGACTGCAGACATGGTACAGGGGATGGTCAGAGACTGCAGACATAGTACAGGAGATGGGCAGAGACTGCAGACATAGTACAGGAGATGGTCAGAGACTGCAGACATAGTACAGGAGATGGGCAGAGACTGCAGACATAGTACAGGAGATGGTCAGAGACTGCAGACATAGTACAGGAGATGGGCAGAGACTGCAGACATAGTACAGGAGATGGTCAGAGACTGCAGACATAGTACAGGAGATGGGCAGAGACTGCAGACATAGTACAGGAGATGGTCAGAGACTGCAGACATAGTACAGGAGATGGGCAGAGACTGCAGACATAGTACAGGAGATGGTCAGAGACTGCAGACATAGTACAGGAGATGGGCAGAGACTGCAGACATAGTACAGGAGATGGTCAGAGACTGCAGACATAGTACAGGAGATGGGCAGAGACTGCAGACATAGTACAGGAGATGGTCAGAGACTGCAGACATAGTACAGGAGATGGGCAGAGACTGCAGACATAGTACAGGAGATGGTCAGAGACTGCAGACATAGTACAGGAGATGGGCAGAGACTGCAGACATAGTACAGGAGATGGTCAGAGACTGCAGACATAGTACAGGAGATGGGCAGAGACTGCAGACATAGTACAGGAGATGGTCAGAGACTGCAGACATAGTACAGGAGATGGGCAGAGACTGCAGACATAGTACAGGAGATGGTCAGAGACTGCAGACATAGTACAGGAGATGGGCAGAGACTGCAGACATAGTACAGGAGATGGTCAGAGACTGCAGACATAGTACAGGAGATGGGCAGAGACTGCAGACATAGTACAGGAGATGGTCAGAGACTGCAGACATAGTACAGGAGATGGGCAGAGACTGCAGACATAGTACAGGAGATGGTCAGAGACTGCAGACATAGTACAGGAGATGGGCAGAGACTGCAGACATAGTACAGGAGATGGTCAGAGACTGCAGACATAGTACAGGAGATGGGCAGAGACTGCAGACATAGTACAGGAGATGGTCAGAGACTGCAGACATAGTACAGGAGATGGGCAGAGACTGCAGACATAGTACAGGAGATGGTCAGAGACTGCAGACATAGTACAGGAGATGGGCAGAGACTGCAGACATAGTACAGGAGATGGTCAGAGACTGCAGACATAGTACAGGAGATGGGCAGAGACTGCAGACATAGTACAGGAGATGGTCAGAGACTGCAGACATAGTACAGGAGATGGGCAGAGACTGCAGACATAGTACAGGAGATGGTCAGAGACTGCAGACATAGTACAGGAGATGGGCAGAGACTGCAGACATAGTACAGGAGATGGTCAGAGACTGCAGACATAGTACAGGAGATGGGCAGAGACTGCAGACATAGTACAGGAGATGGTCAGAGACTGCAGACATAGTACAGGAGATGGGCAGAGACTGCAGACATAGTACAGGAGATGGTCAGAGACTGCAGACATAGTACAGGAGATGGGCAGAGACTGCAGACATAGTACAGGAGATGGTCAGAGACTGCAGACATAGTACAGGAGATGGGCAGAGACTGCAGACATAGTACAGGAGATGGTCAGAGACTGCAGACATAGTACAGGAGATGGGCAGAGACTGCAGACATAGTACAGGAGATGGTCAGAGACTGCAGACATAGTACAGGAGATGGGCAGAGACTGCAGACATAGTACAGGAGATGGTCAGAGACTGCAGACATAGTACAGGAGATGGGCAGAGACTGCAGACATAGTACAGGAGATGGTCAGAGACTGCAGACATAGTACAGGAGATGGGCAGAGACTGCAGACATAGTACAGGAGATGGTCAGAGACTGCAGACATAGTACAGGAGATGGGCAGAGACTGCAGACATAGTACAGGAGATGGTCAGAGACTGCAGACATAGTACAGGAGATGGGCAGAGACTGCAGACATAGTACAGGAGATGGTCAGAGACTGCAGACATAGTACAGGAGATGGGCAGAGACTGCAGACATAGTACAGGAGATGGTCAGAGACTGCAGACATAGTACAGGAGATGGGCAGAGACTGCAGACATAGTACAGGAGATGGTCAGAGACTGCAGACATAGTACAGGAGATGGGCAGAGACTGCAGACATAGTACAGGAGATGGTCAGAGACTGCAGACATAGTACAGGAGATGGGCAGAGACTGCAGACATAGTACAGGAGATGGTCAGAGACTGCAGACATAGTACAGGAGATGGGCAGAGACTGCAGACATAGTACAGGAGATGGTCAGAGACTGCAGACATAGTACAGGAGATGGGCAGAGACTGCAGACATAGTACAGGAGATGGTCAGAGACTGCAGACATAGTACAGGAGATGGGCAGAGACTGCAGACATAGTACAGGAGATGGTCAGAGACTGCAGACATAGTACAGGAGATGGGCAGAGACTGCAGACATAGTACAGGAGATGGTCAGAGACTGCAGACATAGTACAGGAGATGGGCAGAGACTGCAGACATAGTACAGGAGATGGTCAGAGACTGCAGACATAGTACAGGAGATGGGCAGAGACTGCAGACATAGTACAGGAGATGGTCAGAGACTGCAGACATAGTACAGGAGATGGGCAGAGACTGCAGACATAGTACAGGAGATGGTCAGAGACTGCAGACATAGTACAGGAGATGGGCAGAGACTGCAGACATAGTACAGGAGATGGTCAGAGACTGCAGACATAGTACAGGAGATGGGCAGAGACTGCAGACATAGTACAGGAGATGGTCAGAGACTGCAGACATAGTACAGGAGATGGGCAGAGACTGCAGACATAGTACAGGAGATGGTCAGAGACTGCAGACATAGTACAGGAGATGGGCAGAGACTGCAGACATAGTACAGGAGATGGTCAGAGACTGCAGACATAGTACAGGAGATGGGCAGAGACTGCAGACATAGTACAGGAGATGGTCAGAGACTGCAGACATAGTACAGGAGATGGGCAGAGACTGCAGACATAGTACAGGAGATGGTCAGAGACTGCAGACATAGTACAGGAGATGGGCAGAGACTGCAGACATAGTACAGGAGATGGTCAGAGACTGCAGACATAGTACAGGAGATGGGCAGAGACTGCAGACATAGTACAGGAGATGGTCAGAGACTGCAGACATAGTACAGGAGATGGGCAGAGACTGCAGACATAGTACAGGAGATGGTCAGAGACTGCAGACATAGTACAGGAGATGGGCAGAGACTGCAGACATAGTACAGGAGATGGTCAGAGACTGCAGACATAGTACAGGAGATGGGCAGAGACTGCAGACATAGTACAGGAGATGGTCAGAGACTGCAGACATAGTACAGGAGATGGGCAGAGACTGCAGACATAGTACAGGAGATGGTCAGAGACTGCAGACATAGTACAGGAGATGGGCAGAGACTGCAGACATAGTACAGGAGATGGTCAGAGACTGCAGACATAGTACAGGAGATGGGCAGAGACTGCAGACATAGTACAGGAGATGGTCAGAGACTGCAGACATAGTACAGGAGATGGGCAGAGACTGCAGACATAGTACAGGAGATGGTCAGAGACTGCAGACATAGTACAGGAGATGGGCAGAGACTGCAGACATAGTACAGGAGATGGTCAGAGACTGCAGACATAGTACAGGAGATGGGCAGAGACTGCAGACATAGTACAGGAGATGGTCAGAGACTGCAGACATAGTACAGGAGATGGGCAGAGACTGCAGACATAGTACAGGAGATGGTCAGAGACTGCAGACATAGTACAGGAGATGGGCAGAGACTGCAGACATAGTACAGGAGATGGTCAGAGACTGCAGACATAGTACAGGAGATGGGCAGAGACTGCAGACATAGTACAGGAGATGGTCAGAGACTGCAGACATAGTACAGGAGATGGGCAGAGACTGCAGACATAGTACAGGAGATGGTCAGAGACTGCAGACATAGTACAGGAGATGGGCAGAGACTGCAGACATAGTACAGGAGATGGTCAGAGACTGCAGACATAGTACAGGAGATGGGCAGAGACTGCAGACATAGTACAGGAGATGGTCAGAGACTGCAGACATAGTACAGGAGATGGGCAGAGACTGCAGACATAGTACAGGAGATGGTCAGAGACTGCAGACATAGTACAGGAGATGGGCAGAGACTGCAGACATAGTACAGGAGATGGTCAGAGACTGCAGACATAGTACAGGAGATGGGCAGAGACTGCAGACATAGTACAGGAGATGGTCAGAGACTGCAGACATAGTACAGGAGATGGGCAGAGACTGCAGACATAGTACAGGAGATGGTCAGAGACTGCAGACATAGTACAGGAGATGGGCAGAGACTGCAGACATAGTACAGGAGATGGTCAGAGACTGCAGACATAGTACAGGAGATGGGCAGAGACTGCAGACATAGTACAGGAGATGGTCAGAGACTGCAGACATAGTACAGGAGATGGGCAGAGACTGCAGACATAGTACAGGAGATGGTCAGAGACTGCAGACATAGTACAGGAGATGGGCAGAGACTGCAGACATAGTACAGGAGATGGTCAGAGACTGCAGACATAGTACAGGAGATGGGCAGAGACTGCAGACATAGTACAGGAGATGGTCAGAGACTGCAGACATAGTACAGGAGATGGGCAGAGACTGCAGACATAGTACAGGAGATGGTCAGAGACTGCAGACATAGTACAGGAGATGGGCAGAGACTGCAGACATAGTACAGGAGATGGTCAGAGACTGCAGATATAGTACAGAAGATGGTCAGAGACTGCATTACAGGAGATGATGTACCCCATACAGCCTTCTTAAAATGTACTTGTGCCACATGTGATATTTCTCTCAGCAAGATCCATCATAAAGACATAAAGAGAGAGAAGGAATAGCTGGATATACCGGAATGAATATTTCCCTCATTGGACGGAGCGAGGACTCTGGGAAGGAAAACGCATTCTGTGGTGCGCACAATGATCTCAGCCAACACCTTTCCAAAATAATGTTCACGCATGGCAAGACCGGGTGTCACCTTCTCACCTGGAGGCCGGAAAGCTTGGTCGGAAGGCGTTTTTGCCTTTAACGACTTGCCTGCAGCCGGCTCCATCATCACCTGGAAGATTAACCACAAGCGTTAAAGAGAACCTGTCACCACATCATTCATTACTACAAGCTTCTCATAGGATTATATGAGTATTTCATGGATTTCCTGCATGTTATGTGTGAAAACCTCCCTTGTGTAGACATCCCAAAGCCCCGAGACTGCTGCTGGGTGCCGCCATTTTGGAGGTGATGTCATCAGCCCCAGCAGACTCGGACCTCTCACTCAAGACACACTCTATAGTATTTCTATTTGCTCCTCCTCATTTATGAAATCTGGAGGGAGCTTTGTTTTCTCATGTGGCCCATTGTACCCAATGAGGGATGTTGGTACCTTCCAATATATGCAGTTGACCTTCCCAAGCCCAATTTGTAAATGGGCTGAACATCATTGCTCTGGGCTGGCTTCCTGATGGTTACCACAATGTGTATTAACAAGGCCACTCATCACTAAAGCTGGAGAGTCCCCCATCCAAATGTAGTGTTTGCATCCAACAAGTAGTCAGCCTGAGCTTTGTTGATGTTCATCAGCTTTCCCCAAAGCCGGTACCATGATCTGCTTCTGCCTTAGGGAGGATTCTCCAGTAGAGTGAGAAGATGCCATGCATTGGGTTATACCCATTTATTCTTCCTCAGACAATCACCGAGAGGTTTTTCCCAGTGACATGGGCTGGAGAATGGAATACTTGGGGTGACCTTCTAGAAGGGTCCATGCCTACTAGGGCTTTGCTTAGTACAAAGGTCCAGTCCTTCCCTCCCAGGATGCTGTCTAGCGATGGTGTAGCTCCAGAGAGGTCCATATGCCTGGTGAGGATGTGAGTGCAGAAATCCAGGCCGTCGCTCCCAGGCTACCATCTGAGGAGGGGGTAGCTCCAGGGAAGTCCATTATTTGCCTGTTAGGCTTTGCCTGGTGAGGATGTGAGTGCAGAAATCCAGGCCGTCGCTCCCAGGCTACCATCTGAGGAGGGGGTAGCTCCAGGGAAGTCCATTATTTGCCTGTTAGGCTTTGCCTGGTGAGGATGTGAGTGCAGAAATCCAGGCCGTCGCTCCCAGGCTACCATCTGAGGAGGGGGTAGCTCCAGGGAAGTCCATTATTTGCCTGTTAGGCTTTGCCTGGTGAGGATGTGAGTGCAGAAATCCAGGCCGTCGCTCCCAGGCTACCATCTGAGGAGGGGGTAGCTCCAGGGAAGTCCATTATTTGCCTGTTAGGCTTTGCCTGGTGAGGATGTGAGTGCAGAAATCCAGGCCGTCGCTCCCAGGCTACTGTCTGAGGAGGGGGTAGCTCCAGGGAAGTCTATTATTTGCCTTCTGGGTCCTTTTGCCTGGGGAAGGAAGATGAAGTGGAAGAAGAGTTCTATTCAGATAGTTGCCTGTCTAGCCTTAAAGGTCCACAACTGGCCTGTGAGAGGTCTGAAGAGCCCTAACCTGGTCTGTGGCAGAGGATGAAGATATTTAAGGGGACCATTTTTTTAGGCCTCCATTAGTCTGTGGCTAAGGCACAAGATACTAGAATATTCTACTAAACAGAAGAGGTTTTGCTGCTGAATTAGGTATTCTAGTACCTGTACCCCTCTCTCCCCCAGACAATTGCACCCATAAAGTTTTGCAAAAAAAGACAGGAGGCCTTGAAGTCAATCTGTAGCTACTGGAGGGCTGGCGAGTGTCTGGGTGCATCTACAGGGCAGGTCACTAGTACTGAAGGCGGGAGAGCCCATATACATCCAGAAGCTGCTTGAGCGGTCATTGCTACAGGTAAAATGACCTTCCTTTGGCCAGTAGTTGGCTTGTGTCTGACCAATCCTGACCCCAGGCTTTGTATAGGAAGAGGATGAGGAATAATTGGGTCTCCAGTCACCAATCATGGCCCTCAAATGTGTCACTCCACCAATTAAAGTTCTCATATGACATCTTTTGCTCATTTACCAGCAAGCCCAGCCTGGCCCCAGTTCCCATGTCCATGAGTTTACCTGAAGCAAAGAGTATGGTGAGGCCCCGGGCTCCGGCCTTCATGAACTCCACGTTGATTCTTTGCATGTAGGCGATCGATAGACTGTCCTCATCATCCCCATAGCTGATGGTGTGAACCCACGGGAGGGAGGACATGTTACTCAGCAACAACATCCATTCTAGGAACGGTTCCTGTGACTCATGGCGACCTGCGTGGATGGGAAGAAATGAAATGGACGTCATGCAGAAGTTCAGGTATTTTGTATTTAATATATTCGTATTATTCTCAACACATTGGGGGGGAATTCATTAAAACTGGAGCAGACAAATCTGGAGCAGTTGCCCATAGTAACCAATCAGCTTCTCTCTTCAGTTTGTTACGTTAAGCTTTGAAAATGAGAGAAGCTGATTGGTTGCCATGGACAACTGCTCAACATTTTGTCTGCTCCAGTTTTGATAAATCCCCCCAGTGTCCTAAATACTAGATTTCTCACAAGGATGCCGCCCGAACTGCTCATTAATGCCGCCCCCCCCCATCTTTACATATATACTACAGTCTTACCAGGATTTGTAAAGACCCAAGTGGAGATGTTGGCCCCCATGCTCATGATGTACTCCACATCCAGACTGGCCTCCAGACCAGCCCTGCCTGCACCTTGCTCACCCACCACATGGTCCACCTCTGAGCGGTGCTCAAAACTTCCTCCGAAAAGCTTCATGAACGCCGACAGGTCGCCTTGGCTAAAGTATTGCTCTAGGAACTGAAGATGGAGAGACAAAGGGTTATGAGTCGGGCAGAAAAGATTGGGGTACCAAGACCCAAGACTCATCCGATAAAAACCTTCACGGCATTGCAGAAATAACGGCTGGTCTGGTTTAGGTTTCTAGGAGAATGATCGAGGCTTCTGGTGCGGACATTGCCTTCCTCGCTGTTCTGTAGATGGAGAGGAGTGGAGGAAGGGGGAGGGGCGGGGGGTTAAAGGAGGCACGGGGATATACTGAAGAGGGTGGGAGAAGTGTGGGATGAGGAATTGTAGGGAAGGGGTGCCGGTGTACGATTAGTGGTGTAGGGATGGGGAATAACGGAAGCAGGTGGAGAAATGGTGATATAGCAATGAGGTGGGAGATATGTGGGATGACGAATTGTAGGGAAGGGGTGGAA
>NW_017308114.1:233531-245456 GCF_000935625.1 Nanorana parkeri | reverse complement strand
ACGCGGGTGTCCGCTATCCTCTCTGTACAGGGACGGGGGGTGGGGGCTGTCCGTCCTCTCTGTAGAATGATGGAGGAGTTGGGTGCTCTTTGTACAGTAATGGGGGGGGTGTCTGTCCTCTTTGTACAAGGATGGGGGGTGTCTATACTTCCTGTACCGTGATTCTAGGTTTAAGGAGCATGTCAGGGAGGCTCCTGGTGTTCCTCAGGGGAGTGGGCATTGCTGGTGGACAGTGAGGCACGCAGCCATGTAGCCAACCAGGAATTACAAGACATTCAGAGTCCCCGTGTCCTCTCCTCCAGCAATGCAGAAAGCGATGAGGTGTTGGTTGGTTGGCTGGTTTGTTGGTTGGTTGTGTGCAATTCCTGTCCCCGTCCTCACTGAAGATGTCCGCCCTCAGGGATTGTGAACTAATGGGGTCCTGTTGAACTCCCCATCCACGAGCCCAATGTCATTTCTACCAGACCGCCAATCCACAACTCACCAAAGTCTATGTGTTCAGCCAATTCCGGGGTCAGCGAGTAGCGGGTGGCGGATCTGACCACGCTGCTGTCTCCATTCACGTAACGGTGGAACTTCGCCCCAGGGAGCAAAACCTCTGCGGTACTGCGTGATAGAAGACGACAGGAGGAGGGTGAGAAATGGGGCGAGGGCGGTCCGCAAGGTTGGTCGGAATTATTTAGCGCTAAAAAGGAAGAAACTGCGAGACTCGAACCCATCATCTATACATTATGTAACGCGGGCACACCGGAAGCCTGTTGTCCTGTCATTCTGTATAAAAACCTGAATTTCAGTTCATAGATTTAAGACATTCTAACATCAGCCATTCCCCGACTTCTATCATCACAGATTCCCAGATTATACATTTTGGGGGGTCCAGTTGGACCAGACAATGACCAGATAAAGACCGACCATGGTACCAGTCTGTGAGATGAATGGAGATTCCGTGTCTCAGGCTTAACAAAAAGGACAAAACTATTCACCATCATATTTATCTTTCCTTTCTCTCTCTTTTGGAGTTCACATTGAATGTTACCCATTATTTAGTATTCCGATTTGATAGGAAAAAAAAAAAAATCGGTAGAACTAATAATGTCAATTGGATTATAAATATTGCAGGAGGTATAGAAATATTTGCTTAATGGAGTCATTTTGTTTTTAGAATGCAATATTCTATATGTATACAGGGCTGGATATACCACAAGGCCAACCGAGGACCGGCCTCGGGGCGGCAGGGATTCCTGTTGCCTGATGCCCGAGACATACAGTAAATAATATATTTTTTTTTTTTAAATGATATAGAATACAAAAGAAAAATGTAAAAAACATCTATAAGTTGGTTTTACTAAGCGACACATACCGGTGTATTCTATGAATATGGTATGATCTACATTACAAATGTTTATCATGTTCATTATTATAATATAATGTCTGCAATAAGCATGGAGGAGTTAAAAGTAACCGTAGTACCAATGACATCATCCTCATTGGTATGGTCAGGATCCAGGTGACGCTGGAGCCGGTACCTGCAGTTCCTGGGCTCACCTGCAGGTGTCTCCAGGCAGCTAGGAACTGCTAGGTACCAGACCGCCACTGGGTGGTGCTAGAACCTGCAGCTCCAGTGCTCACCTGCGGGTGTCTCCCAGCTGCCTGGAATCAGCCAATTACCTATTGCTTCCTGGGAGGGTATTTAAACCCTCCCTGCAGTACTCTGGACCTTGGCTTAGGATTCCGTTGCCTTCGTCCTCTGTCCTGAACCCCGATACCTGTATGCTATCTTGTACCCTGTCTCCTGTGTTGTTACACCGGTTGTATGTTCTAGGTGTCAGGGGTCACATTATTGGTTTATACCTGTTGTGGATTGTTTCTGTTAGTTTGCTAGGTTTATTAAAAATATTTATATATACTATACTTGCCTGGTCCGTGTTTGGTCTGCCTGTGTGGGTACCTGCGCAGGTGTGGGGTCACCTGTGCCGGTATCCCTGCGTTACTGTGTTGTCATAGTCTTAGGGGGTTATTCACGAAGGAGCCGAGGAATCCAGCCGTAGCTTCAGCTGATCCTTTGGCTCTCTTCGGCTGCCGAGGCCCTTCGGTTCACAATAGCCCGTACAGCAGCGAAAGGCGGCTGAGCGGCTCAGCCAAGCCGAAGTGACACCCGAAGCGGGGCGAACGGCCTGCCGAAGGCCGGCCGTAAACCCCGCAAATGACAGCTGGGCGGAGCCAGTCGTGATATCACAGCTGGCTCCGCCCAGTTGTAATGGCAGATCAGCATCCCCAAATGACCTGCGGACGCTGAACTGTCATTCACATGATTGGTTTATGCCTGTGGATTGTTTCTGTTAGTTTGCTATGTTTATTAAAATATTTATATATACACCCTACTTGCCTGGTCCGTGTGTTTACACGTGTTTGGTCTGCCTGTGTGGGTACCTGCGCAGATGTGGGGGGGTCACCTGTGCCGGTATGTAGAAAGATATTTTATTTTCTTCTCTCCTCAAACGATCGACACCCCAATGTCTTAAAGGAAAAATTATAGGGTCAGTGTTTTTCCCCATAGTTCTCCTTAGGGTAACGGGAGGACACAAACTAGCGTCCTCCCGTTACCCAAAGCTCAGTATACCGCGAGCTACAGCTCATTGTATACTGAGACGCCGGAGCGGATCCCGACGTAGATGACGGGATCCGCCCAGCTGCCTGAGTGACAGCTGGCTCTGCCTATCTAGAGGCAGAGCCAGCTGTACCCGCCCCCTCCCCCGTCCGTTCCCGCCAGTCAGCGCTGGAGGATCGGAGCGGGGAGGGGGGAATCCAGCAGAGAAACTAGTGACAGGATCGGAAGGTGAGCGAACGCCGGTATGTGTTCGCTCACCTCCCGATCTACTGAGCCGACCTGTGACAGTCTCATTGTTGCAGGTCGGCTAGAACTATGAGGAGGAGTGAAAATCACTCACCTCATAGTTCTCCTTTAATGAGATATCCGTCTATGGCTGGGGGCACACCTTACAACCATCGCAAGACTTTTGTCTTGCGATGGCTGTAAGGTACTTAAAAAACGTACGATCTGCCCATCTTGCATAGGCAGATCGTACTTGCGATGATCGCAAGCCACGCCCCGAGGGGCGGGCTTCCGATGATCGCAATGCCGAACGGGCAGTCCGGCTTTTACCTCACGAACATGCTACACACCCGCCGAACGTCGTACGATGCTCGGCGGGTTTTGAAACATGTGCGTAAGTTTAAAGTCGTGCGACCTTACAGTAGTAGAGGTCGCACGGCTTCCACGCACCTTACGATAATCGTACGATCGCGGGATTTCCCCGCCATTATCGTACGATGTGTGGGGACCTTTAGGGATGTCTGGCAATCCCAGACAAGTAGCTCGGCAATCCCAGACAAGTAGCTGGCTATCTCTGAGCCCTCAGTCACATGGGTAACGGCCGGCCCGTACAGCTCCGTGCGCGGCCGTATCGGGGAGCTCCCGGGAAGGACAGGTGTTGCGTGGGATTAGTACGCAGCCCCCGTCCTTCTCTATGGGACTACGCGTCCGTACGCCGCCCTGCGCTCACCCGACCTGCGCGTCCGCCTGGCTCAGAGGAATGTGATCGCCATCCTGACACTCTGAACACATTAACTGCTCCAGGGGAAGATCTTCTACTCTCCAAAAAAATGTCAAATTGGACCACTAAAGGTCAACACGAACGCTTCGTTCACGTGGTCGCAATGAGGCCAGACAGACGGAGGACCTCCGAGACTTCAGACAGCCGCAGGGTCAGGTGACCAGTAACAAACTGGGGAAAAGAAACTCGGAAAGCCCCGACGTGACTGGTGGGTCACAACAGGAACGACGGATTGAGTAACATCTCTGGACGCAGCGGACTTCATAGGAAGTGAAACTCCAGAGGGGCCGACGGGAAGTTCCCGAACCCAACACAGCAGAAATAAGAGAGTGGAGACCGAAAAAAACCTCACTAGGACACCCTGCGTTGTATGAGGGTGGAGGGGTATTGTTGTCCAGCCTGTAGGGAGACTCACCTCACTAGGACACCCCTGCGTTGTATGAGGGTGGAGGGGTATTGTTGTCCAGCCTGTAGGGGACACACCTCATCACAACTCACCTGACTGGCATCTCGCACTGCAGGAAGTCTCCGGTCTGCACGCCGTCACACTGCTGGACGCCATGTTTCCCCAGCCAGGTCCGGACTGTTCGCAACGTATCCAGAGAGGGGCGCACCAGAGCGCTAAGATCCTCCAGGGATAGGAAGTGACCTAAAGAGGGAGACAGAATAATGAACAGACCCTCCAAATACACCGGGGGGAGGGGGGGTTCCCATATTACTGATGGACCTCTGTGTCATGGCAGTCCCCTCCACCCTCAGTATTCCCAGGCCTCAGTGTCATGGCAGTCCCCTCCTCCCTCAGTATTCCCAGGCCTCAGTGTCATGGCAGTCCCCTCCTCCCTCAGTATTCCCAGGCCTCAGTGTCATGGCAGTCCCCTCCTCCCTCAGTATTCCCAGGCCTCAGTGTCATGGCAGTCCCCTCCTCCCTCAGTATTCCCAGGCCTCAGTGTCATGGCAGTCCCCTCCTCCCTCAGTATTCCCAGGCCTCAGTGTCATGGCAGTCCCCTCCTCCCTCAGTATTCCCAGGCCTCAGTGTCATGGCAGTCCCCTCCTCCCTCAGTATTCCCAGGCCTCAGTGTCATGGCAGTCCCCTCCTCCCTCAGTATTCCCAGGCCTCAGTGTCATGGCAGTCCCCTCCTCCCTCAGTATTCCCAGGCCTCAGTGTCATGGCAGTCCCCTCCTCCCTCAGTATTCCCAGGCCTCAGTGTCATGGCAGTCCCCTCCTCCCTCAGTATTCCCAGGCCTCAGTGTCATGGCAGTCCCCTCCTCCCTCAGTATTCCCAGGCCTCAGTGTCATGGCAGTCCCCTCCTCCCTCAGTATTCCCAGGCCTCAGTGTCATGGCAGTCCCCTCCTCCCTCAGTATTCCCAGGCCTCAGTGTCATGGCAGTCCCCTCCTCCCTCAGTATTCCCAGGCCTCAGTGTCATGGCAGTCCCCTCCTCCCTCAGTATTCCCAGGCCTCAGTGTCATGGCAGTCCCCTCCTCCCTCAGTATTCCCAGGCCTCAGTGTCATGGCAGTCCCCTCCTCCCTCAGTATTCCCAGGCCTCAGTGTCATGGCAGTCCCCTCCTCCCTCAGTATTCCCAGGCCTCAGTGTCATGGCAGTCCCCTCCTCCCTCAGTATTCCCAGGCCTCAGTGTCATGGCAGTCCCCTCCTCCCTCAGTATTCCCAGGCCTCAGTGTCATGGCAGTCCCCTCCTCCCTCAGTATTCCCAGGCCTCAGTGTCATGGCAGTCCCCTCCTCCCTCAGTATTCCCAGGCCTCAGTGTCATGGCAGTCCCCTCCTCCCTCAGTATTCCCAGGCCTCAGTGTCATGGCAGTCCCCTCCTCCCTCAGTATTCCCAGGCCTCAGTGTCATGGCAGTCCTCCACCCTCAGTATTCCCAGGCCCCAGTGTCATGGCAGTCCTCCACCCTCCGTATTCCCAGGCCCCAGTGTCACGGCGGTCCTCCACCCTCAGTATTCCCAGGCCTCAGTGTTACGGTGGTCCTCCACCCTCAGTATTCCCAGGCCTCAGTGTTGTGGCAGTCCTCCACCCTCAGTATTCCCAGGCCTCAGTGTTATGGTGGTCCTCCACCCTCAGTATTCCCAGGCCCCAGTGTTATGGTGGTCCTCCACCCTCAGTATTCCCAGGCCCCAGTGTTGTGGCAGTCCTCCACCCTCAGTATTCCCAGGCCTCAGTGTTATGGCGGTCCTCCACCCTCAGTATTCCCAGGCTCCAGTGTTATGGTGGTCCTCCACCCTCAGTATTCCCAGGCTCCAGTGTTATGGTGGTCCTCCACCCTCAGTATTCCCAGGCCCCAGTGTTGTGGCAGTCCTCCACCCTCAGTATTCCCAGGCCTCAGTGTTATGGCAGTCCTCCACCCTCAGTATTCCCAGGCCTCAGTGTTATGGTGGTCCTCCACCCTCAGTATTCCCAGGCTCCAGTGTTATAGTGGTCTTCCACCCTCAGTATTCCCAGGCTCCAGTGTTATGGTGGTCCTCCATCCTCAGTATTCCCAGGCCCCAGTGTTGTGGCAGTCCTCCACCCTCAGTATTCCCAGGCCTCAGTGTTGTGGCAGTCCTCCACCCTCAGTATTCCCAGGCTCCAGTGTTATGGTGGTCCTCCACCCTCAGTATTCCCAGGCCTCAGTGTTATGGCGGTCCTCCATCCTTTGTATTTCCAGGCCCATGTATTATGGCAGTCCTCCACCCTCAGTATTCCCAGGCCCCAGTGTTATGGTGGTCCTCCACCCTCCGTATTCCCAGGCCCCAGTGTTATGGTGGTCTTCCATCCTTTGTATTCCCAGGCCCATGTATTATGGCAGCCCCCCACCATCTCATCACAGGGCCCAATGGTATGGCAATCTTGGGTTTTCCAGGCACCATTGTTATGGCAGGCCCAACAACTCAGCAGTCCCAGCATGCGACACGCTATAATATTCACTATCGCTGCTCCCAACTACATAAAAGGTTATGTAGGGAGGTGAGGGGCGGGGCAAAGGAGCTGGGCCAGTACAGACCGGAATTAGACACTCCAGCAAAAGGAGCCCTATAACAAGCAAGGAGGGAGGGGGCAATGTTGTTGTGTGTTAATGACATATTAGTCTTCCCCCTCCTGGGCTGACTCACCATACTCGGGTGAATCTGGGTCAGACACTCTCCCCACCAGCTCCCGTAACTTCTCCACATTCTGCTGCTTGAGGGCGAAGGTCAAGATCACCGATTCATCGCCCGAGAGGCGCTCTGTCTGCGTCCACCCATCGGGGACCCTGCGAGAGAAGGGGAAAAAAAGGGAAATTGAAATGATTATGGACTTGGCCAAGCTGTCGAAACCTCCCAGCATGGGATTGAAGCATTTGCTGAACCAACTGTGAGCTACCGTCCTCAGACATTGTGCAGCGTCACCGGGGCCGGGATGCTGGGAGCGCACAGGAATACATCCTCCTCTCAGGGTCAGATATGACAGGCAGGGCCGGATTCCCGACAAGGTCACTGAGGCCCGGCCTAGGGCAACAGGGAGCAGAGGGTTTGAAGTCTCCCGACGCCTGGAACATGGAGTTCCGGGCGGTAATTTGTTTTCTACATTTAGCCCGGCTTTGCACAATCAGGGCTAAATGTAGAAAGAGGAAACCACTTGTTTCTTTACAAGTGATCTCTGGGATGTCGCCAAGATCACTTGTAAAAAGACTGCAAGCACGGGTAGCGTGCCAATGTCATCCGCCCAACTACACATTTATAAATCAGCACCCAAGTGTATGTATAAGCAAAACATTTGGTTTTGGATGGAGCTTGAAAGATTCAGAACCTATGTCATATTTCTATTGCCGTCTGTCTCAGATGGAGAGATTCATCCTCTCGAATTATCTTGGCGACCATGGTCACAAATGATGGGAAACCCAGATTTAGAGTGGTCACCACAGCAAGAGGTGAGGGGAAATTACTTTCATTTTGTAGAGATTTCCTGTTGCATCTCCAGAGAAGGAAGTGAAGGGAATTCTCCCCAACAGCAGCAATCAATATCATGATGGGTTTTAGCTAGTGATGCACAGATACTAGTATTGGTGACGATACCGAGGAGTGTTTGGGAAAGTACTCGTACTCGGCCAAATGTTCCAATACTTACCTCCGATACCAGAACTTCCGGTCAGCGGGAGATCGCCCTCTGACCGGCAGTGCCGAGGCTTCCGCCAACTCTTTATCACGAACAGCAGAAAGAAGTGTCTGCACACAGTTCTGGATCCAGGAAAAAATTGTCTTGATATATTTAGGTTAGGGCTATACCAAAACTTTGGGATGCTTCTCTGATGAGTACGGGTATTTATGTGTCCTTGGAGGTCCACAGTTGCCGTATATGTTCTAGGAAGAAAACCTTTTAGCAAAAATATTGATTGCATGCGGAATCTTTTGTATTTCACTGTCTTGCTCACAGGTTTCAGATTAGACATCTACCCCTGAGGTTATAAAACCATCATCCCTCCTCTAGGGAAGGGAACTTGATAAACTCATCTGTGTGAGGAGTTCTTACAGGAGAGAGATAAGTGGTCGCAGTCTCCTGGTCTCGAGAGAGGGTGACATGTTCAGAACTCTTGAGGGAGCTGATGAGTGAACTTAAAATCCTGACGATCTCAAATTGAGAATGAAAAGGTTTGTGAATGCTTCTTGCCATTATGGGAGGTATGCCCCCCCAGTCTCCCCACTTTAGGCAGATTCATGTCACTGGGTTCTAGGGGTGAGAGGACAGGGGTTGAAAAGCAATCATCCTTTGCCCTTTCCCTTCTTGAACCCCATTTTACACCGAGACTCTTGCTTCTTGAACCCCATTTTACGCAGAGACGCTTGCTTCTTGAACCCCATTTTACGCAGAGACGCTTGCTTCTTGAACCCCATTTTACGCAGAGACGCTTGCTTCCTGAACCCTTTTTTATTCTGGAAACGTTGGTTATGGAAATTCTTTCCTTGTTGCTCCTTACTAACAGGAAAACCTCTTTTTCATGTCTGATGACCAGTCCAAGACTGCTTCCAATTTGGCCACAAACAGTTAGCTCTCCACTGAAGGGAGACCCACAGTCTTGATTTAGAGGACATATCCCCTGATCCAATCAGATTGCAGTGTGTACAGCCAGCTTTAGGCAAGCTTCATACCAGGGCCATAACTACAGGGTGAGCTGTGAGCGTCAACGTCCTAATGGGGCCCCCTTCCACTCTCAGGCCCCATAACAGCTGCTACAGCTATAGTCACGCCACTGCTGCACACCTATGTGCCTCCATTCTCATGCGTTTTTCACTGTGCATTCTCTGGAGGTTACGCGCTCAGCATTCAGGGAGGTGTGAGGGTAATTTTTATGTAGAGGACACGGCCTGTTATAAGAGGGTAGGTGGCAGTAACCATGCATTTGCAGCACATGAAAACGCATGCATCACTGGGATGCCACGTAACATGCGTTGTGAGGCATTGTAATGCGTGCGTTATGATGCATACATGTGAGAAAGGCCTTACAGTTCATCTTTAGAAAGAGTAGAGAAGCCCGTCACCTGCCAGCATCCTCTCTGTGTGGAAGCAGTGGTCTCTCTACAGAGGTCAGACACCCCCCCTGCTGAGTCAGAGTCAGACCTATCCAATCAGCAGGGGGCTTTTCTGATTCGAGGGACCTTCTTTCGGTGCACCTGGAATGTCTTCAACAATTTACACTGAGAGTCCACTTGTGCTTCACCAGAAGTGAGACTCCCATGCAGGGGGGAGGGGTGACCACTGTGACTTGACTCCTCCATACAGACTTTGTGGGGTGCTGCGGGTGCCGGAGAGATCCGACATGACACCACCTACCTGAGACTCTGCTCCGGCTCAAGGTAGACCCATCCTCCGACCGCCAGCTCCACGCCGAGGACCACCAGCAGCACAATTCTGCGGGGGGAAAGAAATGAAACCGAGTCAATGCGTCGCAATGTCACCCAGAATGCACCGCTCCCGGGAGAGACATGCGTGTGTATATATAGGATGGAGACATATACAGTATGCAGGATACACACTGTCACAATGTATCACACTCTCACCTCCTCAGCGTCATGTCCGCAGCAGCTCTCCGCTCTCTCTGGGTTGTTACATTGTATCTCGGTCATGTCCTGTCTGGCTCCGCCCACTGGGTGTGGGTCATGTGACAGTCAGCTGACAGCCCGGTCACATTGAGCTCTGCCCGCCGTCCATTAGGACTGTGGGGTGGAGTTCGGGGTCACACCCAGTGCTGGTGTTCTCCGGTGGCGGTTATGGACGGTCGGGGGTCTCTGGGGAGGGCTGCGGAGCCCCTCAAACCAAGAGCTGTCATATCATAGAGCGGGAGACAGCGGTCACATGACTCCTCCCGCCTGTGTCACATGTCACCCCCCTCATTAACCCCTTCTGTCCACACACCGGGAAATCCCATCACCGGGAACAATGATAATGGATGCGATGTATATAACGGTACATCAATACAGAGCTGTAGAGGAGAAACATGCAAAGACCTGCAGGATAAATATATAGGGGTGCAGTGCTGTTATATTACATGGGGGGTTGCCGTGAAGATACATAGGGGTGCAGGTACAGGTTTATAGGGGTGCAGTGCAGATACACTATATTACCAAAAGTATTGGGACGCCTTTACACGCACATGAACTTTAATGGCATCCCAGTCTTAGTCCGTAGGGTTCAGTATTGGGTTGGCTCCGCCCTTTGCCGCTATAACAGCTCCGCCTCTTCTTGGAAGGCGTCCACAACGTTTAGGGGTGTGTCTATGGGAATGTTGGACCATTTGTGAGGTCAGGTACTGATGTTGGGGGAGGGGCTCGCAGTCTGCGCTCTAATTCATCCCAAAGGTGTTCTATCGGGTTGAGGTCAGGACTCTGTGCAGGCCAGTCAAGTTCCTCCCCCCCAAACTCCCCCATCCATGTCTTTATGGACCTTGCTTTGTGCACTGGTGCGCAGTCATGTTGGAATAGTAAGGGGCCATCCCCAAACTCCTCCCACAAAGTTGGGAGCATGAAATTGTCCAAAATGTCTTGGTATGCTGATGCCTTAAGTGTTCCCTTCACTGGAACTAAGGGGCCAAGCCCAACCCCTAAAAGACAACCCCCCCCCATAATCCCCCCTACACCAAACTTTACACTTGTCACAATGCAGTCAGGCAAGTACCGTTCTCCTGGCAACCGCCAAACCCAGACACGCCCATCGGATTGCCAGACAGAGAAGCGTGTTTGGCCACTCCAGTCTCCCCTTCTCTAGAGTCCAGTGGCGGCGCGCTTTACACCACGGCATCCCACGCTTTGCATTGCACTTGGTGATGTGCGGCTTGGATGCAGCTGCTCGGCCATGGAAACCCATTCCATGAAGCTCTCTACGCACTGTTGTTGTGCCAATCTGAAGGCCACATGGAGTTTGGAGGTTGGTAGCTATTGGCTCTGCAGACAGTTGGCGACTTCTGCGCACTGTGCGCTTCAGCATGCGCTGACCCCGCTCTGCCATGCCGACCACTTCCTGGCTGAGTTGCTGTTGTTCCCAGTTGCTTCCCCTTTGTTATAATCCCAGTAACAGGTGACCGCGGAATATTTAGTAGCCAGGAAATGTCACGGATGGACTTACTGCACAGGTGACAACCTATCACGGTACCACGCCTGTAGTCACTGAGCTCCTGAGAGCGACCCGTTCTTTCCCCAATGTCTGTAGAAGTGTCTGCATGCCGAGGTGCCTCATTGTATACACCTGTGGCCATGGAGGTGATTGGAACACCTGAATCCAATGATTTGGAGGGGGAGGGGCCCAATACTTTTGGAAATATAATGTATATTATATAGGGGAGTAGCACAGGTACATTATATAGGGGATGCCCCCCAGGTATATTTTATAGAATGTGCAGTGCTGGTATATTATGTACTGGGATATACTATATAATGGGGTGCAGTACTTGTATATACTGGGGTGCAGTGCTGCATACTATATACTGGGGTGCAGTGCTGGTATATACTATGTACTGGGATGCAGTGCTGGTATATACTATATAATGGGGTGCAGTGCTGGTATATACTATATAATGGGGTGCAGTGCTGTTATATACTATATAATGGGGTGCAGTAGTGGTATATACTATATAATGGGGTGCAGTGCTGGTATATAATGGGCAGCATTGTGAAGTGATGAGGAGTCGCCGACATTTCCTCCCTACTGAGGATTATGGACTCTGAATTGCGATGATGACAGGTTGGCCGGGTGCGGCGCGTTCCTCAGGTGACATCATGTGACAGTCACAGGACAGGGATGCACATGATTACCTGTCACATGGGGGGCGTGGTGTATATGGAGGAG
>NW_017308114.1:220664-233347 GCF_000935625.1 Nanorana parkeri | reverse complement strand
GACCATATCAGCCCTATCTGCAAGAAACTATTATAAGTTCATTATATATCCGTCAGAGGATCCGCCCCGATCACAGTACATTGTCAGCATGATTCGGGGTGTAGTCACAGGTCATGTGCTCCAGGCTCAGGAAGTGGGAAAGCTGCAATAACTGTACACAGGTCACAATCACCACAACGCCCGGGAGCCGCCCGGCTCTGATAAGGAGGAATGACACCTGTGTGTGGTATTAATGCCGGTAATGCACAGACGTTTCCTTTTATTTATAATGGCCTCCCAAAGCACACAGGCAACGCTGTCCAACAGGCGACATCCGGCACACAGGCAACGCTGTGCCACGGGCGACATCACGGGCGACATCCGGCACACAAGCAACGCTGTGCCACGGGCGACATCACGGGCGACATCCGGCACACAAGCAACGCTGTGCCACGGGCGACATCACGGGCGACATCCGGCACACAAGCAACGCTGTGCCACGGGCGACATCACGGGCGACATCCGGCACACAAGCAACGCTGTGCCACGGGCGACATCACGGGCGACATCCGGCACACAAGCAACGCTGTGCCACGGGCGACATCACGGGCGACATCCGGCACACAAGCAACGCTGTGCCACGGGCGACATCACGGGCGACATCCGGCACACAAGCAACGCTGTGCCACGGGCGACATCACGGGCGACATCCGGCACACAAGCAACGCTGTGCCACGGGCGACATCACGGGCGACATCCGGCACACAAGCAACGCTGTGCCACGGGCGACATCACGGGCGACATCCGGCACACAAGCAACGCTGTGCCACGGGCGACATCACGGGCGACATCCGGCACACAAGCAACGCTGTGCCACGGGCGACATCACGGGCGACATCCGGCACACAAGCAACGCTGTGCCACGGGCGACATCACGGGCGACATCCGGCACACAAGCAACGCTGTGCCACGGGCGACATCACGGGCGACATCCGGCACACAAGCAACGCTGTGCCACGGGCGACATCACGGGCGACATCCGGCACACAAGCAACGCTGTGCCACGGGCGACATCACGGGCGACATCCGGCACACAAGCAACGCTGTGCCACGGGCGACATCACGGGCGACATCCGGCACACAAGCAACGCTGTGCCACGGGCGACATCACGGGCGACATCCGGCACACAAGCAACGCTGTGCCACGGGCGACATCACGGGCGACATCCGGCACACAAGCAACGCTGTGCCACGGGCGACATCACGGGCGACATCCGGCACACAAGCAACGCTGTGCCACGGGCGACATCACGGGCGACATCCGGCACACAAGCAACGCTGTGCCACGGGCGACATCACGGGCGACATCCGGCACACAAGCAACGCTGTGCCACGGGCGACATCACGGGCGACATCCGGCACACAAGCAACGCTGTGCCACGGGCGACATCACGGGCGACATCCGGCACACAAGCAACGCTGTGCCACGGGCGACATCACGGGCGACATCCGGCACACAAGCAACGCTGTGCCACGGGCGACATCACGGGCGACATCCGGCACACAAGCAACGCTGTGCCACGGGCGACATCACGGGCGACATCCGGCACACAAGCAACGCTGTGCCACGGGCGACATCACGGGCGACATCCGGCACACAAGCAACGCTGTGCCACGGGCGACATCACGGGCGACATCCGGCACACAAGCAACGCTGTGCCACGGGCGACATCACGGGCGACATCCGGCACACAAGCAACGCTGTGCCACGGGCGACATCACGGGCGACATCCGGCACACAAGCAACGCTGTGCCACGGGCGACATCACGGGCGACATCCGGCACACAAGCAACGCTGTGCCACGGGCGACATCACGGGCGACATCCGGCACACAAGCAACGCTGTGCCACGGGCGACATCACGGGCGACATCCGGCACACAAGCAACGCTGTGCCACGGGCGACATCACGGGCGACATCCGGCACACAAGCAACGCTGTGCCACGGGCGACATCACGGGCGACATCCGGCACACAAGCAACGCTGTGCCACGGGCGACATCACGGGCGACATCCGGCACACAAGCAACGCTGTGCCACGGGCGACATCACGGGCGACATCCGGCACACAAGCAACGCTGTGCCACGGGCGACATCACGGGCGACATCCGGCACACAAGCAACGCTGTGCCACGGGCGACATCACGGGCGACATCCGGCACACAAGCAACGCTGTGCCACGGGCGACATCACGGGCGACATCCGGCACACAAGCAACGCTGTGCCACGGGCGACATCACGGGCGACATCCGGCACACAAGCAACGCTGTGCCACGGGCGACATCACGGGCGACATCCGGCACACAAGCAACGCTGTGCCACGGGCGACATCACGGGCGACATCCGGCACACAAGCAACGCTGTGCCACGGGCGACATCACGGGCGACATCCGGCACACAAGCAACGCTGTGCCACGGGCGACATCACGGGCGACATCCGGCACACAAGCAACGCTGTGCCACGGGCGACATCACGGGCGACATCCGGCACACAAGCAACGCTGTGCCACGGGCGACATCACGGGCGACATCCGGCACACAAGCAACGCTGTGCCACGGGCGACATCACGGGCGACATCCGGCACACAAGCAACGCTGTGCCACGGGCGACATCACGGGCGACATCCGGCACACAAGCAACGCTGTGCCACGGGCGACATCCGGCACACAGGCAACCCTGTGCCACGGGCGACATCTGGCACACAGGCAACGCTGTGCCACAGGCGACATCCGGCACACAGGCAACGCTGTGCCACGGGCGACATCCGGCACACAGGCAACGCTGTGCCACAGGCGACATCCGGCACACAGGCAACGCTGTGCCACAGGCGACATCCGGCACACAGGCAACGCTGTGCCACGGGCGACATCCGGCACACAGGCAACGCTGTGCCACGGGCGACATCCGGCACACAGGCAGCATTGGACCACATGCATAGTGCTGCACTTCGGCTCATGTGGGGGGGGTGGGGGCGCTTTGTCAGAAATAAATGCATTGTGTCCTTTTTTTGTCCATTCTTTCGCAATGGATCCAAGTTATTATAGGAATGCCACTTCTATTCAAGCAAAACCGGAACACTCTAACACCGCACTGGAGAATATACAGGAGAGAGCCAGGAGAGACAGCCAGGAGGGAGAGCGAGGAGAGACAGCCGAGAGAGAGAGCAAGGAGAGACAGCCGAGAGAGAGAGCAAGGAGAGACAGCCAGGAGAGAGAGTGAGGCAATACAGCTGAGAGAGAGGAGATACAGCCGAGAGAGGAGAGAGAGCGAGGAGAGACACCAAGGAGAGAGACAGCCAGGAAAGAGATAGGAGAGACAGCCATGAGATAGGAGAGACAGCCAGGAGAGTGAGGAGAGACAGCCGGGAGAGTGAGGAGAGACAGCCAGGAGAGAGTGAGGAGAGACAGCCAGGAGAGAGAGGAGGGACAGACAGGAGAGAGTGAGGAGAGACAGCCAGGAGAGTGAGGAGAGACAGCCAGGAGAGTGAGGAGAGACAGACAGGAGAGAGTGAGGAGAGACAGCCAGGAGAGAGAGGAGGGACAGACAGCCAGAACGGAGAGCGAGGAGAGGCAGCCGAGAGAGAGCAAGGAGAGACAGCCAGAAGGGAGAGTGAAGAGAGGCAGCAAGGAGAGAGAGCGGGTAGAGACAGCCAGGAGAAAGCAAGGAGAGACAGCTAGAGGGGAGAGCGAGGAGAGGCAGCCGAGAAAGAGCAAGGAGAGACAGCCGAGAGAGAGAGCAAGGAGAGGCAGCCAATAGAGAGCCAAGAGAGAGAGAGAGAGGAAAGACAGCCAGGAGAGAAAGCCAGGAGAGAGAGTGAGTAGATACAGCCGAGAGAGAGGAGATACAGCCGAGAGAGAGGAGATACAGCCGAGAGAGGAGAGTCAGCCAGGAGAGAGAGCGAGGAGAGACAACCAGGAGAGAGAGAGAGGAGAGACACCCAGGAGAGAGGACATAGACAGCCAGGAGAGAGACAGCCAGGAAAGAGAGAGGAGAGACAGGAGAGACAGCCAGGAGAGAGTGAGGAGAGAGAGCCAGGAGAGAGAGAAGAGAGACAGCCAGGAGAGAGAGGAGGGACAGACAGCCAGAAGACAGAGCGAGGAGAGACAGCCAGGAGAACGAGAGAGATAGGAGAGACAGCCAGGAGAGGGAGAGCTAGGAGAGACAGCCAGGAGAGCGAGGAGAGACAGCCAGGAGAGGGAGAGCTAGGAGAGACAGCCAGGAGAGGGAGAGCTAGGAGAGACAGCCAGGAGAATGAGAAAAGAGAGCGAGGAGTGACATCTTGTGTCCCTGATTCAGGGCCATACACTGCAGAACTTGGTAAATGGGCCAAAGTCACAAATTGTTTGCTGAGATCCATGTTTCTTTTGCATGAGGGTGATATGAAAGAAAAACAGTGGGTCCCCCTGCACTCCTTACAGCGCTTCCGGTCCAAGTGGAAATAGTGGTGCTCGCAGTGACAATCACGGATGGCGCCGTGTACAACAGTCAATGAACGCTAGAAATCACCAGCGCTCCATAAATGAAATTCACAAAAAGTCAATTTATTTGGACTAAACGTCACACAAATCGCATAATCCAACATTTCGGGACCGCGCAGGGCCCCTCCGTCAGGGCAGAGATCGTCACATCTTCTATCGTAGGGTGACTGTTGTGCGCGGCGCCATCCGTGATTGTCACTTATAATAATTGTTTAAATGCCCCCGCTAACCTCCATGGCGGTATTCCCGAGTGTGGCTCGGGGGTTAATTTTCAGTGCCATAAGCGGTAACCCCCCGAGCCACACTCGGGATTACAGTCTCTTACCTTGTCCGCGATCCCCGCTGTGTCCTCCGTCTTCCCTCTCTTGCGAGCGTCCGCGTCGCAGGGGGGCCGAACCGGCGGCAATTTTAAAAAGTAAAAAAAAAAGAACAAAGAACGAAAAAATAAAATCATCAGACCGCCAGGGAGGCTAATCTGTCAGCCCGCTGGATGTGCGGTAATACTGTACGTACGGCAGCTTCGGCTACATACAGCACACCGCGCTGAGCCAATCACGGCAGGCTTTGTATTCATTAATAGAATACATCGCTCGCCGTGATTGGCTCAGCGCGGTATACTGTAGGTAGCCGAAGCTGCCGTACGTACAGTATTACCGCACAGCCATACCCAACGTATAAGACGACCCCCGATTTTCGGGGGATGTTTTTAAGACTAAAAACCCGTCTTATACGCCGGCAAATACGGTACTGTTTTTCTGGAATTGGCTTCCCTGGCATCCTCCCTAGCATCCCGGCGAGAGGTCGCCCGTTGGGTTATCTATACAGTGTCCACGGCCTGGACACCCACGTTCTCTTCTCCTCATTTGGACGTTTGATATTCATTAGGGATGCACCGATACCGGTTTTTCGGTTACGAGTACCGAAACTTATATTTTGGTACTCGTCGATACCGATACCGGCACTTCCGGTAGCATAGAACCGCCATCCCGGGCAATCAGGAAGCCAGGAAGGCTTCTTGATTGCCCGGGAAGTCGACTCCATTCTGTTTGGCCGGCTGGATGCTGATTGGCACAGGGACGGCAACTGGTTAACAGACAAGAAATTGACGCCCTTCTATTTCCACCCAATCATATTGTTGCCTTTGGTTCTGATTCCATCAATGATTTGTTTCGTGATTTAAAAAGACTCAAGAAAAAAAACCGCGTAGATCTGGAATTACACGGGTTTTACGTTATCCGAGTATTAATAGGGCGAGAAAAGTCCCAAGGGGATTTCGTATCCGCCATCAACCTACCATCGGCAGGCAAAACAGGGAATTTGAGAACTATGGGGAAAAGCCCTGACCTCATAGTTCTCCTTTAACACTGAGATCTCCAAAACTGATTCTGAAATAACTGTCTATGCTGATAGAATTCCAACAGCAAAAAAGAGAAAAGTTTAAACAGGTTTGTCAGGATTACCAGGACGGAAATGTATATTCTCGGCTTACCGGCAATACCTTCCAGCGACGACGCAGGAGGGGTGCGTTTACACAAGAAGAATCTAGACCAGTGGTTCTCAACCTGTGTAATCTCAGGACCCACATTGGTCCTTGGTCAATAAGCCGTGACCCAAGTCGCGAACACACCACATTGCACGTTCCGGTGCGGGCGATCAAACTGTGGGCAGGAGGTGTGTTTGGGGTGCCATTCAAATGAATGGCAATGCAGCGCAACTCCCACACCAGAATTGGCGGTAGGTGCGATTTTGCATGGTACAATGTGGTAATCGCACTGGACTGTGCAATTAACACTCTGTACTAGTGTGAACAGACCCTCAAAAACACTGACAGACACACACAACCACAGGCACAATCTCACACACGCCCATCAGTGTCCCCTGTCATATTGTCCCCTGTCAGTGCAGAAGCTGGGGGGGAGCTGTGAGGGGTGGGGGGGCATTAGCAGGGGCTCCGCTGCAAATAGAAAAGCCCTTCTAAGCCCACCCCCCACCCCCGCAGCTTCTGCACTGACAGGGGACAATATGATAGGGGACACTGATGGGCATTATATGGGTTTGGAATACATAATGTCCATCAGTGTCCCCTGTCATTGCAGAAGGAGGGGGTGGGGGGTCTGTAGGGGGGCATTAGCAGGGGCTCTGTTGCAAGTAGAAATCCCCCTCCCCCCCAGCTTTTGCACTGACAGGTGACATTATGTATTGCAAGCCTAGTCTGTTGCAGTAACATTCGTTTGTTTTTTTTATTACTATTACCGGGACACCGGGCTGAGGATTCACTCCAGTTCTCATTAGGTAGGGAGACTGGGAGGACCTGGAAAAAAAATAAAATTAAAATGTTTTGGGAGTTTGTGTGAGATTGTGCCTGTGGTTGTGTGTGTCTGTCAGTGTTTTTGAGGACACCTAACATGCCTTCTGGTGTGGCAGGTGTGTTGCATTGCCATTCATTTGAATGACACCCCGCATGCACCTTGCACCCACAGTTCGTAGGCCCGCACCGGAAACACGCGATACCCTAATGCCGTGCGTTCCATTGCAGTGCGACTTGGGTCGCAACCTAATGACCGAAGACAGATGTGGGTCCTGAGGTAACACAGGTTGAGAACCGCTGCTATAGTCCGATAGTGGCAGGTACTGGATCGTTGTGTTGCAACCACTTGCTATGCTGACACCCTCCCCTCCCAGACAATCGGTCTGCTCAACACTACAGGGTTTCCCCTGCTAACGAGCTCCAGACAGCCATACCAGGAGTCTGGCCAGAATGTCATTGCTCAGAGAACAATGGGAGATAACGAGGGATGGTGCTGATAGTCTTTCCCTAACCAGGTCACACAGCATAACGCACTCAAACATAACCCAACACCAATACACATTTAACTTATAAACTCATCACTGTGTCGTCACAGATATTAGAGATGATGGAGAATAACTATTTCCGCTTTGAGAAGCAATATTATCTTCAAATGAAAGTGTCACATCTCCGCCCTGATGAAGGGGCCCTGCGTGGTCCAGAAAACGTTGCATTATGCGATGTGTGTGACGTTTAGTCCTAATAAATGGACTTCTTTTGCATTTCATTTAGGGATTGCTGGTGATTTCTATCGTTCGGTGATGTGAAAGAAGAAACAACACTCACTGGTCCCTCCTGCACCCCCCACGATCCTGCGTACATTTAGCATTGCACATGCTCAGTAGATTGTAGTGTATGTGTAAGATGGAGAGAGAGAGAGAGATTGGAAATGCTGTAAGAACCGTCAGAGCCCAGTCACAGTGGAGGTCTACACCCGTACTGTGCACAAAGCCTGGCTACATATGAGCAGGACCACCAGGACCCCGTGCTTGCCTTGTCTGCCTGACATCATGACATCTTGTGTCCAGGTTACAGCTGGCCTAAAACCCGGACTATCCAGGTGAATCCCGGACAGGTGGCAATCCTAATTACGCTAATAAATGAATGATCTGCCTACGGCTTGTTTGAAAACCCGCCGAGCATCGTACGACGTTCGGCGGGTGTGTAGCATTTCCGTAAGATAAAAGCCAGACGGGCCGGTGTGCTCAAGCGCACACTGCCCGTTCGGCATTGCGGTCATCGGAAGACCGCCCCTCAGGGGGGCGCGGCTTGCGATCATCGCAAGTACGATCTGCCTATGCAAGATAGGCAGATCGTTGGTTGCGATGGTTGTAAGGTGTGTGCCCAGCCTTAAGGTGGCCATACACTTTACAACCCTTGCAAGACTTTTGTCATGCGGGTGTTGTAAAGTACTTTAAAAAAACGTACGATCTGCCCATCTTGGACAGGCAGATCGTAGTTACGATCATCGCAAGCCGCGCCCCCCTGAGGGGCGGGTTTCCGATGACTGCAATGCTGAACGCGCATGGTGCGCGTGCGCACACCGGCCCGTTCGGCAGTCATCTCTCGATCATGTTAAAAGCCAGCCGAACATTGTACGATTCTCGGCTGGTTTTCCAACATGCTCGAAATACAAAAGTCGTGCGACCGTACATTAGAGACGGTTGCACGCCTTTCATGCACTGCACGATTATCGTACGATGGTGGGATTTCCTGCGATTCTCGTACGAGAATCGTGCAGTGTATGGGCACCTTCACTGCATGTCAACAGCAACAAGAATGACAAAGTGTAAGTGGTCCCCCCTATGGGCTATATGTTCCAGGCAGCTTCATGGCTGTGAAGATTAGTAACAGGCCAGACCCCCAGATATTGGCACAGATTTGATCATTGCTATTGGGCCATGACCTACAGACTTCCAGGTAGCAGAACAATTGTGATATTTAACTGAGGCCGCGCATTATCTCAGCTGTGACTTTGAGAAGTTCTAGTGATCATGATGTGTCCCTGGTGATAGGATTGGGGAACAGTTCTGCTGGAAGGCCATTGGAATGTATAAGATTGGTAGATTCCGGGAGAAATTGCTGGGCTCATGAAGGTGCTACACAGTTCACACTTTCCTTTGTTGTATATCAAATAGATGATTTCCTTCTGTTAGAGATATGTGGGTGCTGTATAATCTCCTCTGACCAGCAGCTGGCAGCAGACTGATATAAAAGATGTGGGGGTGCTGTACACTCTCTGACCAGCAGCTAGCAGGATGGTATTAGCGATGTGTGGGTGGTGTATTTTCTCCTCTGACCAGCAGGTGGCAGTGAAGTGGTATTAGAGATGTGTGGGTGGTGTATATTCTTCTACGACCAGCAGGTGGCAGTAGGGTGGTACTATAGATGTGTGGGAGCTGTATACTCTCCTCTGACCAGCGGGTGGCAGTGAGGTGGTGTTGGTGCTGTAGTTTCACCATAGCTGGCCTGTTTTGGTTGCTGTATATCCTGATGAGCATGTGGTGAAAGGCTGATTGGTGTTGGACATGTGTGGGTACATACTCTCCTCTGGCCAGCAGGGGGCAGCATGCTGCTGTTGGACATGTGTGGGTGCTGTATTCTCATCTTTGGCCACCAGGTGGCAGCACGCTGCTGTTGAACGTGTATGGGCACTGCATACTCTCCTGTGGCCACCAGGTGGCAGCATGCTCCTGTTGGACGTGTGTGGGCACTGCATACTCTCCTCTGGACATGTTGGACGTGTGTGGGTACTGCATACTCTCCTCTGGCCAGCAGGGGGCAGCATGCTGCTGTTGGACGTGTGTGTGCACTGCAAACTCTCCTCTGGCCAGCAGGTGGCAGCACGCTGCAGTTGGACGTGTATGGGCACTGCATACTCTCCTCTGGCCAGCAGGGGGCAGCATGCTGCTGTTGGACGTGTGTGTGCAATGCAAACTCTCCTCTGGCCAGCAGGTGGCAGCACGCTGCTGTTGGACGTGTATGGGCACTGCATACTCTCCTCTGGCCACCAGGTGGCAGCATGTTAGGTTCGGAGGGGCCTACAAGTTAAAAGATTTAAAAAAAAGTGAATGGGGTTCCCCCTAAAGGTCATAGGAATCCCACCCCAAAAAAGGGGGAAAATAAACGTGGGGTCCCCCCTAAAATTTCCAACCAGACCCTTAACCTGAGCACAGGCCTGGCAGGAAAGGGGTGGGAGACGAGCGTGGGGGTGGGGGACGAGCGAGTGCCCCCCCTGCACCATACCAGGCCACATGCCCTTGGCATTGGGAGGGTACTTTTCCGGGGGTCCCCCTTGGAAAAGCACCTTGTCCCCATGCCGATGAGGACAAGGGCCTCTTCTGCCTCAACCCTGACCCGGTGGTTGTGGGGGTGCGGGCAGGGGAGCTTACTTGCATAATTTTAATAAAGGGGGCACCTAGATGCTGCCCCCTGTGTATGAGTAAGGGGTACTTGTACAGGGGGCCCCTTGTCCCTATCGGCATGGGCATAAGGTGCTTTTCCAGGGAGGACCCTGGAAAAGCACCCTGCTATGTGGCCTGGTACGGTGCAGTAAGAGGGGCCGAATTTTCGGGGGGACACCACATTTTTCCCCCCTGTATTTTGTGGGTGGGGTTCCCCCTTAAAATACCTACCAGACCTAAAGGGCCTGGTATGACTTTTTGGGGGGAACCCCATACACTTTTGTTTTTTAATCCCCTCCCCCTGTCATGGCAGAGAGCAGTGACAGGATCGAGAGGTGAGCGAACGCCGGTATGTATTCGCTCACCTCCCGATCTACTGAGCCGACCTGTGACAGTCTCATTGTCACAGGTCGGCTAGAATAATGAGGCTGAGTGAAAAGCACTCATCTCATAGTTCTCCTTTAACTTTCCTAGCAGACCTAAAGGGTCTGGTATGGATCGGGAGGGGGACCCCATTCCGGTTTTTTGTTTGTTTACATTTGCATGGCGCATTCTCCCGGCTTCGGCTGTGACTTCGGGACATATGCGTTCGGCTCAGCTGAGCTCTTCGGCTGCTGTACGGGTATTGTGAATATTGTGAATGGACCATACAGCAGCCCCTTCGGTTTGGCTGAACCGAAGGGGCTGCGGCGGCCAAAGTGAGCCGACGGCTCAGCTGAAGCTACGGCTATATCCTTCGGCTCCATAGTGAATAGCCCCCTAAAAGTGTGTGGCCCCTGTACACTCTTCTCTGGACAGTAGGTGGTGCTGGGATGGTGTAGATCAGTGGTTCTCAACCTGTGTAACCTCGGGACCCACATTTTTCCTTGGTCATTAAGTCGTGACCCAAAAATGATTCATTTCTGAGACATTTTCATTTATTACACAAAACAACTTGTGCACGATTCAGCAACGTATATATATATATATATGCACATTTTAAACATTATTGGGGGTATGGAATTGTATTGTGGGGGTATGTGGGGGTTTGGAGCTTTAGTAGGGGGTAGGGGCAGTATTGCAGGCAGGGGCGTCACAAGGGATGTGTGGCCCTCACAGATACCATCAGAGGGGGTGGCACCGTAATGACTGACAGGAGCCAGATGCAGTCCCTTTATCAGGCATAACAATGTGACACATGGTCACATTTTTGGTTACATATACAAAATGCAGTTACATCGAGTAAATAGATACCAAACATGTCAAGTGTTAAAATTGCATGCACCTCAGCAATGGCGAAAAACTATGCTTCACAACATTGTCCATAGGTGACGTTTTAAAAGCCTGTACAGGTCATCAGCTTAGCGTTAACCATTTGGTCCTGTAGGCTGCTGGAGGTGGAGTCCTGTAGGCTGCTGGAGGTGGAGTCCTGTAGGCTGCTGGAGGTGGAGTCCTATAGGCTGCTGGAGGTGGAGTCCTGTAGGCTGTTGGAGGTGGAGTTCTGTAGGCTGCTCAATGGTGGAGCCCTGTGAGTTACTGGAGTTCTGTAGGCTGCTGGAGGTGGAGTCATGTGAGTTGCTGCAGGTGGAGTGCTGTAGGCTGCTGGAGGTGGAGTCCTGTAGGCTGATCAATGGTGGAGCCCTGTGAGTTGCTGGAGATGGAGTTCTGTAGACTGCTGGAGATGGAGTCCTGTGAGTTGCTGCAGGTGGAGTCCTGTAGGCGGAGTCCTGTGAGTTGCTGGAAGTGAAGTTCGGTGACCTGCTGGAGGCGGAGTCCTGCAGGCTGCTCAAGGTGGAGCCCTGTGAGTTGCTGGAGGCGGAGTCCTGTGAGTTGCTGGAAGTGGAGTTTGGTGACCTGCTGGAGGCTGAGTCCTGTAGGTTGCTGGAGGCGGAGTCCTGTGAGTTGCTGGAAGTGTAGTTCGGTGACCTGCTGGAGGCTGAGTCCTGTAGGTTGCTGGAGACTGAGTCCCGTAGGTTGCTGGAGGCGGAGTCCTGTGAGTTGCTGGATGTGTCGTTCGGTGACCTGCTGGAGGCGGAGTCTCCTGCACATAGGTGGGCTGTAGATCCATTATATACAAAGGGGGATACAATAATATATATATTGTCCACTGTAGCTGATGTCAGGGGTGTGAGGTCTGCATTGTGAAGTGTGACATTCTACCCATTGGGAATTTTGTATCCTTGTATGTTTTTCCTGGCAGGAGTATAAGATTTCGGACAGAGGACTGCCGCATAACTCCGCCCATCCCAGTCATGTTATTGGGGTCCGGTTTGGTCTATTTTGGCTAAGGGCTGACACCCCTCCTGAGATATGGCCGGTGCTGGCGGTCTGCACACTGATCACCCACTGAGTGGTGCGATCATCCAACCTCCATCCCATGTCTATGGTCCCCATTACATTCTGTGAACCCCTTTCTATGGACATGCAGAGAATATA
>NW_017308114.1:216947-220504 GCF_000935625.1 Nanorana parkeri | reverse complement strand
ACCCTGAGGAGGAGAGAAAAGAGGAAGCTGTGGACGCGTGGTGTGCGGAGGATGTAACACTTTGTATTTATAGGATGTTTGAAGGAGGTTCATATGATGAATCTGGTCAGATGGTGAGAGCAGAGCGAGCGCCCAGATCCCGAACAATCCATCTCATGTGCACAGGTAAGGTTTCAGCTCCGTGCTCCCCCTGTCTGTATGTGTCCTGTGTATGTCCACATGTGTCACCCTACCACCCGCATCCATACATCTGCCAGCAGGTCCAGGAATACCGATGGGCACAGTGGGCAGCCGAGGAGAAGAGGTGATTTACCCATCCTAGGTACAAACATCTCGTGTAAGAATATCTGTACATTGTCACCAAATCGTAAGTCGGGTTAGGATCGGTAAAGCCAAAATGACTTCATGGCATCGCAGTGATGAGGAAGCACACGTATGTTTTAATGTGCTTCACCACAACGCATTCCATTGCAGTGATATTTGTACATCTCCAACACACATCTCCACTGTACTCCTCCAACACACATCTCCAACACACATCTCCAACACACATCTCCTCCAACACACATCTCCAACACACATCTCCTCCAACACACATCTCCAATACACATCTTCAACACACATCTCCTCCAACACACATCTCCTCCAACACACATCTCCAACACACATCTCCTCCAACACACATCTCCTCCAACACACATCTCCAACACACATCTCCTCCAACACACATCTCCAATACACATCTCCTCCAACACACATCTCCAATACACATCTCCTCCAACACACATCTCCAATACACATCTCCAACACACATCTCCAACACACATCTACAATACACATCTCCAACACACATCTCCAACACACATCTACAATACACATCCCCAACACATCTCCTCCAACACACATCTCTTCCAACACACATCTCTTCCAACACACATCTCCAATACACATCTTCAACACACATCTCCAACACACATCTCCAACACACATCACCTAGGTACATCTCCAATACACATCCCCCCTGTACATCTCCAATACACATACCCCTGTACATCTCCAATACACATCACCTAGGTACATCTCCAACACACACCCCCAATACACATCTCCACCGTACATCTCCAGCACACATCTCCACAGTACATCATCAACACACATCTCCAATACACATCTCCAGCACACATCTCCAACAGACATCACCAAGGTACATCTCCAACACTCTTCTCCAACACACATCACCAACACACATCACCTAGGTACATGCCCAATGCACATCTCCAACACACTTCTCCAACACACATCTCCAATACACATCCCCAACACACACACCCAACACACATCTCCAATACACATGTCCACCGTACATCTCCAGCACACATCTCCAACACACTTCTCCAACACACATTTTCAATACACATCCCCAATGCACATTTCCAACACACATCACCAACACACACCACCTAGGTACATCTCCACCGTACATCTCCAATACACATCCCCCTGTACATCTCCAATACACATCACTTAGGTACATCTCCAACACACATCACCTAGGTACATCACCAACACACATCTCCATTGCACATCCCCAATGTACATTTCCAACACACATCACCTAGGTACATCTCCACCGTAGATCTCCAACACACCTCTCCAAGGCACATCTCCAACTCCGATCTCCAAAAAAGCACCCCTACTCATTCACTAAAGGGTTAAAATAAATTGTGAATGAAAGGACCAGACTTTTGAAAAAAAAAGACAAGTTTTTGACAAGTCTATTATTGTAAAAAAAATAAACCAAAAAAATGGATTCACCAACATAATTCAGCCTTGTCCATGACGACAACGGCTGGGCAAAATAAAACAATAAAAAAGAAATAGAAATTTTAAAAAATGCCCGCCGTCCTGTCCACTCACGACGAACTCCCGCCGCCGAATGGCATTCTAACAGATGCCGGCAAAAGATAAATAATTGGAATTGGACGGAGCTAGCGGTGACAGCTAGCTCCGCCCAACTGGTTACAGTTGTATGGCATCTGACAGCTGAGCCATGATTGGGCAGAGTCATCATTACTTTGCCCAATCATGGTTCTTACAGAGTACTGGGCCCTGATTGGGCAAAGTCTTGCACCTTACCTGTGGTCAGGTGCAAGGCTTTAGCCAATCAGGGCTCACAAGGCACTGTGCGGTGCACAGTGCCTTGTGGCGCGCACGGCAGGCAAACAGCCTATCAAACACCCTGACAGTTTGTGTGTTCGCTGAACACACAGACTGCCGATGTTTGAGTCCAACTCTTGGTCGACTCGAACATCAAGCCCATCCCTAGTGGCTTGGTGTATTAGAAGACTGCTTGGTTAAATGAGGTTCAGAATCATGGGTTGGTTGGAGGCTGGATTGGTTGGAGGCTGGGTTGGTTGGAGGCTGGGTTGGTTGGAGGCTGGGTTGGCTGGAGGCTGGGTTGGTTGGAGGCTGGGTTGGTCAGGCTGGGTTGGTTGGAGGCTGGGTTGGTTAGAGCCTGGGTTGGTGGATCGCTGACTTAGGATAGTACTACATGCTTAGATACAGTCTGAACAATCTTGCACCCATCTCCTTCAATTTTTCAAAGTTTGTGAATTTGGGTGGTGCTGACAGGGTCACCCAGGGCTTGTGGTGATACAGCAGGGAGGACAGTTTGGTGGGCTGGACGGTGGATAGAGTGGTGAGTTGGTGGAATAGAGGTTTGGTAGGTTAGTGGGTTGGTAAATTGGGGAAGATTGGTGAGATGATGGGTTGGTGGACAATTGTTGAAGGGATCCTCTGCAACGTGGAGGCTGAGGTCCAACTATGATACTTCTCCTCTAATGGTGGAGTGCGGGCTGAGACACATCAGTCTGAGCCCTCGTCCTAAAACCACGGCAAGCAACTACCCGGCACTATTCCCAGACTGCAAACAAGGATGCGGATATTGTGGTCAAGGCCATGAGGGGTGCTTTTCTGCCACGGGGAATAGGGAGATGAAGTGCGCATAACCCTCCCTCTGTTTTACAAGGACATCACAAGTGGATGTAATATGAGGGCCTGGCAAAGCAACTGCACAAGGGGCCTCTGAAATTTAAGGGGTCCATTTATACCTACTGGGATTCCCCCCAACCACCATGTAGACCTGGACACTGCACACCAGTGGAAAGCAGGAGGACTCTTCCATGATACCTCAACAGTTCCCCCAAACTGAATTGGGGCCCCACAAATGATCTCACTCAGGGGCCCTTTGATGCCTATGCCCATCACTGTGTAACATATACATTGCTGCCACTAGATGGAGCCCAGGAGCGTAGGAATTCCTCACGCTCCTTGGCTCCATCTTGTGGCAGGAATGTCGTGCGAATGGCATTCACCCAACGTGTTGCCGGGCAGGAGACTGGTAGAATATAAAGATGGACAACGAGTTCAATGTCGTGTTTCCACCATCCGGGAAATTCACATGTTCAGCCTTCAGTTTCATTTGTGCTTTTCAATTTCACACATTGCGCAACTTCCTGATATGACTTTCAGAACGAAACTGAGCCGTACCGCTAAAC
>NW_017308114.1:207403-216928 GCF_000935625.1 Nanorana parkeri | reverse complement strand
TGAAGGTTGGTACTATTAACCCTCTACTGACTGGGGTCCGGGTCTAGTAACGAACCTTCTATCAACCGCTCTTAACCTTTTACTGACTGAAGGAACTATTTGGGGTGGAGTATAAGAACTATTTTAATTTGGTTCTTTTAACCCTTTCCTAACTAGAGTCAGGGTCTAGGGGAGTGTATAGTATAGGAGCGAGTATTGCCAGGCAGTGTTAACCTACTAGAGTCGGTATAGGGGCTACTATTACCAGCACCATAACACTTTGCCCACCAGAGCCAGTAAAGGAGCTACTATTACCCAGCACCATCAACCCTTTGACCGCCAGAGCCAGTATAGGAGCTACTACCGTGTTTCCCCGAAAATAAGACACTGTCTTATATTTTTTTTGGCTCAAAAAAACACACTGGGTCTTATTTTCGGGGTAGGTCTTATTTTTTTTTTAATGTACAACAATCCACACTTATTCATGTAGAAAAATATGGTGATCAGGGGTGCCGTACCTTTCCAAGAGCAATTTGGTAACCAATTGCTGGCCAGGATGAGCGAAGCGCGCTTTCACTATGGATTCCTCACAGGCCGAGTGCATTTGGTTTCACTCCGCCTGTGACAGGAGTCAGCGCTATAGAGGAGGAATCGGCTTATGCGGCTCTGCTCCCTCCGGTGCCGCCTCGCTTCCTCTAGCGCTGCCTTCATTGCCACCACTGATTCTCTCCTGCGGCTCTTCAAGTTCCCCCTCATGCCACCACCGGCCCTGGGAAAAGTCACAACTAGGTCTTATTTTCGGGGAAACAAGGTATTACCCAGCACCATCGACCCTTTGAGCAGCAGAGCCGGTATGGGGGCTATTACCCAACACCATCAACCTTTTGCCCACCAAAGCCAGTATAAGGGCTACTATTACCCAGCACCATTGACCCTTTGCCCACCAAAGCCAGTATAGGGGCTACTATTACCCAGGACCATCAACCCTTTTCCCACCAGAGCCAGTATAGGGGCTACTATTACCAAGCACCATCAACCCTTTTCCCACCAGAGCCAGTATAGGGGCTACTATTACCCAGGACCATCAACCCTTTTCCCACCAGAGCCAGTATAGGGGCTACTATTACCAAGCACCATCAACCCTTTTCCCACCAGAGCCAGTATAGGGGCTACTATTACCCAGCACCATCAACCTTTTGCCCACCAGAGCCAGTATAGGGGCTACTATTACCCAGCACCATCAACCTTTTGCCCACCAGAGCCAGTATATGGGCTACTATTACTCAGCACCATCAACCCTTTGCCCACCAGAGCCAGTATAGGGGCTACTATTACCCAGCACCATCAACCCTTTGGCCGCCAGAGCCAGTATAGGGGCTACTATTACCAAGCACCATCAACCTTTTGCCCAACAGAGCCAGTATAGGGACTACTATTACCCAGCACCATCAACCTTTTGCCCACCAGAGCCAGTATAGGGGCTACTATTACCCAGCACAATCAACCCTTTGTCTACCAGAGCCAGTATAGGGGCTACTATTATCCAGCACCATTGACCATTTGCCCATCAGAGCCGGTATAGGGGCTACTATTACCCAGCACCATAAACCCTTTGCCCACCAGAGCCGGTATAGGGGCTACTATTACCCAGCACCATCGAGCCTTTGCCCACCAGAGCCAGTAAAGTGGCTACTAATACCCAGCACCATTAACTCTTTATGGACCAAGTCCAGAGTAGTAGCTATCATTACCCAGCAATATTAACCATTTATCATTTGTTGGAGGGTGTAGCATAGCTTCTATCATTTGGCATCATAGCATTATTAGTATTAGCCCAGACTTTTAACCCCACATTCACTGCAGTCATTGATAGGGGCAGAGCATAAGAGCTATTTTGACCCAACGCTATTTAAGCTGAGTCATTAAATGGTTATTAAGCAGAAAATGGATGTTATATTTATAATTGCCAAGTTCAACGTGCAACTGCCCCGGGGAAAGGTCACAAGGTTCGGTCAGGGTCGCTGTTTGCCCTCCCGGACCAGCGTCCATGGTGACCATTCATCTGTGCTGGGGACAATGTCAGTGTTACATATGAGAAGAGGATGACGGGGCAGGTTGATCTGGTTTTGCAGGTTACGCAGCAAATCATTGTCAGCGAGACGGCATTCAGTTCTAGTGCCGAGTAATGATATCCCTTATACTTGACCACCTTTAAAGAGACCCTGTCTCCACACCATTCACTTCAACAACAACCTTTCCAGAAGATGACATGTGTATTTAACTTATTTTTTGCATGTTATTTCCTTGTAATGTCCTCCCTTGTGTAGATATCCAAAAGCCCTGAGGCCTGGTTCACACCTGGGCGTTTTACAGCGCGTTCCTACGCTCTGTAAAACGCTCAACATGTGAAAATCAATGATTGCCTACGGGCATGGTTCCCACCTGGGCGTTTTACAGCGCGTAGGAAAGCGCTGCAAAACGCCCTACGCCCAAAGAAGTACAGGAGCTTCTTTGGGGCGTATTTGCCGCGCGTATCCATTGGGATACAGCCAGGTAGCCCTCGGAAACGCGCGTTTGTCTCGCGGTTTTTTAACCGCGAATCGACAAACGCGCATATTTGATACGCCTAGGTGTGAACCCAGCCTGAGGCTGCCCCTGGGCAGAGGAGCTGGGCCTGCACAAACAGTAATTAGACACTCCTAGAAGAAGAGAGGGCTATGAATGTGCAAGGCAGGAAGGAGGGGGCTGGGCTAGGGAATTGACTCTTCCTGGTTCAAGGGCACATTGCAAGTGATTAAAAATGTCTAAAACACAAGTTAGCATTTAAAATACTCACTTTTTTCAGCGCTTCTGCCTGCAAGTTTTTAGGTTGGTGGCAGAGTCTCTTTAAGGTGATTGTAGCCATATTAGTGCACCTAAAGCACTGTCCATAATACTTATTTTATCTACCGGGGGTGTCTACTCCTTCTCCTAGGTTCAAGAAGTACTGATACACAGATGTTTAGTAATATTTTAGGACAACATTGCCCCGTGTGGTTTATTTCAATGATTCTTGACTTTGCAAATTTGTGTTAACATTTTGGTAAATCTCTACACCGAATCACCTACACTAGACTGATGATTATAGCGGCTACTATAATGGAATAATACAGTCATGGGTTTCCGATTGTCCACTCAGCAGAGTCATCTGCACCGCTGTCCCATGTGCGCATTGTATGTTGATCATTGCGTGGGTTGTATGAGGTCTGTCCATGTTCATTCATCCGAAGTGCAGGTAAGTGTGTCCGGTCTTTCCATCTATAGGTGTGTATGGTGTAGGATAATAGGGGGTGGGGGTGTAACTCATACTGGAATAAGGGAAACCCGCGTGAGATTCTCCCACATTCCATTCCTTAGTCTGCCATCTTTAACCCTCTGATTCCTCCAGCCTCCAATCTTTCTACCTTACAAACTTACCCTGTTCCTCTGCTCTGCAATTCCCCACCACTCTCCAAGACCTCTACCCTCCTACCTCCCACTCTCCAATAATTCTACCCTTCAACCCCCCACTCTCCAATAATTCTACCTTACTATCCCCCTCTCTTGTCACACTTCCCTGTGTGATGATCCGGCGCCGGGTTTTACATCCTGTCTGAGCTGCATGGCTTCCTGACAATCCACTCTTAACCTCTCCATTAAAATTCCAGCTCACTTGTTCCGTGCCGTTCGAGCAACGTGTCTTTACACCCAGTCGGACTTCCTGTTTATCTCTTGCCTCTGTAATCCCTGCGGTTGCTACCACCCAGATAGCAAGAAATTGTGCTGCAAGTTTGAAAATGACTTGCTAAACTCTTGCAGACTTGCCAAGCTTCACAGACCAGCGAGCTTGCAGAGCGCTTGCTAAGACCTGCAGGACTCTTGCTGTAGACTTGCCAAGCAAATTTGCTACAAATTCAAAAAGTGTCAACTAGAACTTGTGCTGCTAGTGTTCTGCAAGTCTACAACTTGCCAGGAATATGTGCAGCAAGTTAACAAAATTACAATTTAACCCTGACACAAGTTTGTGGCAAGTTATCCTTGCTATCTGGGCACCTATCTGGTTCCCCCCTGCGTGTCTGGATTCCCTCTTCCTCACAGTGAGATCCTGTACGTCCTGCATTTCCACTCTTCAATAATTCTACCCTCCTATCCCAGTAATTCTACCAATTCCATTATTCACCAATCCTTCTGCTCTCCAATTCCCTCCACCCTATCCTTCAATCCCCCTTCACATCCTTCCATCCACCCTCCAGCCCTATCATTCCTGCTTCCAATCATTCTGCTATCCAATCCCCTCACCTACCAATATTTCTACCTTTCTATCTCCTGCTACCCTCCTATTTACCCACCCACCAATCCTTCTTTCCTTCTATCACCCCACCCACCAATCCTTCTACTCTCTTATCTCCTCCCCCCTTCAGTCCTTCTACTCTGCTATCTCCTCACCCCTTCAATCCTTCTACTCTCCTATCTCCTCACCCCTTCAATCCTTCTACTCTCCTATCTCCTCACCCCTTCAAACCTTCTACTCTCCTATCTCCTCACCCCTTCAATCCTTCTACTCTCCTATCTCCTCACCCCTTCAAACCTTCTACTCTCCTATCTCCTCACCCCTTCAATCCTTCTACTATCCTATCTCCTCACCCCTTCAGTCCTTCTACTCTCCTCACCCCTTCAATCCTTCTACTCTTCTATCTCCTCACCCCTTCAAACCTTCTACTCTCCTATCTCCTCACCCCTTCAGTCCTTCTACTCTCCTATCTCCTCACCCCTTCAGTCCTTCTACTCTCTTATCTCCTCACCCCTTCAATCCCTCTACTCTCCTATCTCCTCACCCCTTCAATCCTTCTACTCTCTTATCTCCTCACCCCTTCAATCCTTCTACTCTCCTATCTCCTCACCCCTTCAATCCTTCTACTCTCCTATCTCCTCACCCCTTCAATCCTTCTACTCTCCTATCTCCTCACCCCTTCAATCCTTCTACTCTCCTATCTCCTCACCCCTTCAATCCTTCTACTCTCCTATCTCCTCACCCCTTCAATCCTTCTACTCTCCTATCTCCTCACCCCTTCAATCCTTCTACTCTCCTATCTCCTCACCCCTTCAATCCTTCTACTCTCCTATCTCCTCACCCCTTCAATCCTTCTACTCTCCTATCTCCTCACCCCTTCAATCCTTCTACTCTCCTATCTCCTCACCCCTTCAGTCCTTCTACTCTCCTATCTCCTCACCCCTTCAGTCCTTCTACACTCCTATCTCCTCACCCCTTCAATCCTTCTACTCTCTTATCTCCTCACCCCTTCAATCCTTCTACTCTCCTATCTCCTCACCCCTTCAATCCTTCTACTTTCCTCACCCCTTCAATCATTCTACTCTTCTATCTCCTCACCCCTTCAATCCTTCTATTCTCCTATCTCCTCACCCCTTCAGACCTTCTACTCTCCTATCTCCTCACCCCTTCAGTCCTTCTACTCTACTATCTCCTCACCCCTTCAAACCTTCTATTCTCCTACCTCCTCACCCCTTCAGTCCTTCTACTCTCCTATCTCCTCACCTCTTCATTCCTTCTACTCTCCTATCTGCCCAGCCTTCAATCTTTCTATCTTCCAGTAAAATGCTTAGTCTCAGTCACATTGTGCTGGTCATCCATCATACATTCTGTGTCTGAAGTATAGTATAGTAAACACACCTCTCAAGTATATCACCCTGCTCTTTAATTCTTCTGTAGCACTCAGACTCTCATCCTTAGTTTGTAGTTCTGTGACAGGAGGATCAAAGCCTCCAGGCTCTAACAGGATATTGATTCATTGTCATGGGACAGTTGTCACCACTGGCCTAAGTTCCTCCAGAGCCCATCAACTGTACAGACCTATAAATATCATTCTGAGTATTTGGAGCATCTGATTTAGCAAGTTCATATATTTCTCAATTATAACGTATCTTCACTTTGAACCTTTTAGTCAAGATTACAATTTGCTACAAAAAGTAAATATTTCTAGAGTTATGTGTAATAGATTGAGACGACAATCGTGTGATAGTATATGATAAAGGAGGTGGAACACCCAAAGCTAACCCAAGGCTCCTACAGCTCCTTGGCTAGCTGGGTGGACCGCCACAAGCATCACACAGAACTTCTCCTGTTGTACATCAGCCCCACAAAACAAGAGCTTCAGGTGCATATCTGTTCCTATAATGACTCTACCAAAATATCTTCTTGGGTTCACATGACCTGTTTTCTTAAACAGAGAGTTGTTGGTATCTGGATGATAAAAGTATAGATTGCTAAGTCCTGTTGTCTTATTGCACATTATCACAATGGGAGACAGCATTTTTCATAATGTTCACCCTACAGTGGTGCCATCAGTAGACCAATATCGAGTGCAGCACAGACAATGGAACGATTGCCCATCCATCTGGTGTATCTACATTTTAGCATTTCCAGATGACACTGGTCTGGAATAACATTCCTCATCTTTCAGTCCAATTCACAGAAATGGATGAATTTATTTTCCAATATGTCAACATGTTACATGGTGCTTTGTGCAGACATAATCACATCAGGCTCTCAAGAAGCTCTCAGTCTAATTGCTCACTACACTAGGGGTCAATGAACCACCCAGAATGTCATAGGAGAAGATCATAGGAGAAGATCGAGTACCTGCTTGGATTTGATTCCAGTACCCAGTTTTGCAAGGCACAAATGAGCTACTGTACGGCCTTCATAGCTCTGCAGATTGAGCATACAGAGTCTTTTTATTATTATTATTGTACAGGATTTATATCGCGCCAACAGTTTGCGCAGCGCTTTACAATATACGGAAGACATTACAATCACAATACAATTCAAGACAAGATGGTAAGGAGGGCCCTGCCCCCGAGGGCTCACATTCTAAAAGGGAGGGGGAAGTGATACATGAGGAGGGAGCTTTGTGGGGATGAATTGTTTGAGAGAGCGATAGTTCAGTGGTTAGGTTGAGGTGGGATTGAGGGGACATTATCAGGCGTAAGGGGTAATATAAAGGGGATAGGAGGGGAGTCCGGGGACATTATCAGGGGTAAGAGGTAATATAAAGGGGATAGGAGGGGAGTCCGGGGACATTATCAGGCGTAAGGGGTAATATGAAGGGGATAGGAGGGGAGTCCGGGGACATTATCAGGGGTAAGAGGTAATATAAAGGGGATAGGAGGGGAGTCCGGGGACATTATCAGGGGTAAGGGATAATATAAAGGGGATGGGAGGGGAGTCTGGGGACATTATCAGGGGTAAGGGGTAATATAAAGGGGATAGGAGGGGAGTCCGGGGACATTATCAGGTGTAAGGGATAATATAAAGGGGATGGGAGGGGAGTCCGGGTACATTATCGGGGGTAAGGGATAATATAAAGGGGATAGGAGGGGAGTCCGGGGACATTATCGAGGGTAAGGGATAATATAAAGGGATAGGAGGGGAGTCCGGGGACAGTATCAGGGGTAAGGGGTAATATAAAGGGGATAGGAGAGGAGTCCGGGGACATTATCGAGGGTAAGGGATAATATAAAGGGATAGGAGGGGAGTCCGGGGACAGTATCAGGGGTAAGGGGTAATATAAAGGGGATAGGAGAGGAGTCCGGGGACATTATCGAGGGTAAGGGATAATATAAAGGGATAGGAGGGGAGTCCGGGGACAGTATCAGGGGTAAGGGGTAATATAAAGGGGATAGGAGAGGAGTCCGGGGACATTATCGAGGGTAAGGGATAATATAAAGGGATAGGAGGGGAGTCCGGGGACAGTATCAGGGGTAAGGGGTAATATAAAGGGGATAGGAGAGGAGTCCGGGGACATTATCGAGGGTAAGGGATAATATAAAGGGATAGGAGGGGAGTCCGGGGACAGTATCAGGGGTAAGGGGTAATATAAAGGGGATAGGAGAGGAGTCCGGGGACATTATCGAGGGTAAGGGATAATATAAAGGGATAGGAGGGGAGTCCGGGGACAGTATCAGGGGTAAGGGGTAATATAAAGGGGATAGGAGAGGAGTCCGGGGACATTATCGAGGGTAAGGGATAATATAAAGGGATAGGAGGGGAGTCCGGGGACAGTATCAGGGGTAAGGGGTAATATAAAGGGGATAGGAGAGGAGTCCGGGGACATTATCGAGGGTAAGGGATAATATAAAGGGATAGGAGGGGAGTCCGGGGACAGTATCAGGGGTAAGGGGTAATATAAAGGGGATAGGAGAGGAGTCCGGGGACATTATCGAGGGTAAGGGATAATATAAAGGGATAGGAGGGGAGTCCGGGGACAGTATCAGGGGTAAGGGGTAATATAAAGGGGATAGGAGAGGAGTCCGGGGACATTATCGAGGGTAAGGGATAATATAAAGGGATAGGAGGGGAGTCCGGGGACAGTATCAGGGGTAAGGGGTAATATAAAGGGGATAGGAGAGGAGTCCGGGGACATTATCGAGGGTAAGGGATAATATAAAGGGATAGGAGGGGAGTCCGGGGACAGTATCAGGGGTAAGGGGTAATATAAAGGGGATAGGAGAGGAGTCCGGGGACATTATCGAGGGTAAGGGATAATATAAAGGGATAGGAGGGGAGTCCGGGGACAGTATCAGGGGTAAGGGGTAATATAAAGGGGATAGGAGAGGAGTCCGGGGACATTATCGAGGGTAAGGGATAATATAAAGGGATAGGAGGGGAGTCCGGGGACAGTATCAGGGGTAAGGGGTAATATAAAGGGGATAGGAGAGGAGTCCGGGGACATTATCGAGGGTAAGGGATAATATAAAGGGATAGGAGGGGAGTCCGGGGACAGTATCAGGGGTAAGGGGTAATATAAAGGGGATAGGAGAGGAGTCCGGGGACATTATCGAGGGTAAGGGATAATATAAAGGGATAGGAGGGGAGTCCGGGGACAGTATCAGGGGTAAGGGGTAATATAAAGGGGATAGGAGGGGAGCCCGGGGACATTATCAGGGGTAAGGGATAATATCGCTCTCTCTTTCTCTCTCTCTTCTCTCTCCCTCCCTCCTCTCTCAGGGGGTCATTAGTGCTGTCAGTCTGGCAGGGTGTGAAGAAACCTGTACACTTTCGCAGTGTTGGGTGTCACCTGTTTGGGGTCTTTTGTTCAGACAGTAATGTGACTCCTTAGTTACAAGCGGAGGTTGGTGACACAAAAGTGTCACACGGCTGCTGTGTCACCTCTCCGGCACTTTGACATCTGACTGTGAGTATCATTTCCTCTGACCACCCACTGATAGCTGTATGAGGGGGACGGGTACTCCCGGCACTGCAATACACTGTAACATCTATTCCAATATGCACATAGCACACAGATTGGCTACATTGTATAAAGTCATCACATAGATTACGTTATACAAAAATATCATATAGCGCTAACATATTCTGTAGCACTGCAGAGAGAACATCAGTCTCTGTACAGAGGAGCTTACACTCTGTGTTCTTCTACAGTCACACACTATTATTATTATTATTATTATTATTATTATTATTATTATTATATATTTATATATCTATCTCTG